>NW_022900928.1:126403062-126408984 GCF_012274545.1 Fukomys damarensis
GAAAAAAAAAAAAAAAAAAAAAAAGTAGCATATGCCACAAACCAGTACAGATTGTTTCCTTCCAGTTTGTAGAACTACTGGCGTAGCCATTGAAGCCTTCAACTATGCTGAGGTTTTCTCTGTATGACCTGTGGTCTGGCCTCAGGTTACACATGAGGAGCATCTTCTTGGGTCTCAGATCACAGTCTTAAGAAATCCTCATCCTCTTGCACAGGGTGGTGCTTGATCGGCATCTTGCACCCATTTTGTACTTCAGCTTTGCTTGTTCTTCTTATGTGAAAGAGGTGGAGTAGCATGTTCAAAGACTCACAAACATAAAGTTAAATCCTTACCACCATTTCTGAGATTGATGCTAGAATACAAGCAAAGATATTGGGACTTAGGTCTCCATGTGTGACACTCAACTGAGATGGGTGAATTTGATAGCACCTCCTCCCAGTGCATCTCAGCCCACCTCAACATGGAGCCCCATACATTTAAAGGCCCCATGCAGTACCTTCTTGCTCACTTGGTCACAGCCTTTTTCAAAATCCACTCTGTAATAAGTATTCTGTACCTGAGGTCAGACATTTCCAACTTGGATTAGCAAAGCAAAGACTTAAGGCAGATTGAAAACCTATTATATTTGTTTTAAAATTGGCCTTTTCTGGGATGAGGTAGGCTTATTTGGGATAAAATGTCTGTTATTTTTCTGGAGCAGTACAACCCACATTGGATTCTAGTTCTTTTGACCCTTCCCAATGAGTGGGTTTAAGATGGAAGCATTTAAAAACTTTTATTAGTAAATGCTTGTGAAATATAAATATAGAGAGTCAATATATTTATTGTGGAGAGTTGATGCAAAATGCACCTTAGTCCTTTTTACTTCCTATTTCCCTCTTCTCCTTCCCCATCTTTAGATTCTTTATGGTTTGTAAAAGGTCTACCTTCCTGATTCCTTTCATTTATTTTGCTCTTTAAATTACTTAAATTTTGGGTTTCTCATATGAGAAACCATGCAATATTTAATCTTCTCAGTCTGATTGATTTCACTTAGTGTTATGGTCTCACGGTGCATCCCTTTAGAGTTGTAGGCATTGTTGGAGTAAATAATAACATTTCTATTGAGTTCAAAGAAATGAGTTCATAAACATTGACACAGGGATTAAACTTGGATTCATAAGTCTGTGCTGAAACCTGTTGGAATGTGTGAACAACATTTTTGCTCTAGTATTAGGCCCTCAATGCAGCTTATATGACAGTGATCCTAAAATAAATGAATCGGACTTGGAAGTATTTTTAGAAGACAGCAAGGCAATACATAAAAGTGTAAAAGATCTCTGGCCATTAATTTATAGTACATTCTATGCATCTAATTTGCAAGATTCTCAGTGTCAGATATAAGAACAGAATAGAAATAAGATATGATATGTTGCAGAATGAAAAGAAGTGCAGGCACTGAAGTTGCATGAAAGAATTTCAGGAAAACATAGAAATTATTAATTATGATTCCGTTTTCTATTTGTTAAATATGTGGATTAGTTCTAGCAATGGGTGTCTCTAGTTTTCATTATTCATGCCAATATCTATCAATATTAGAAATTAAGGATTTGTGATGTGGCAGAGAGAAGGGTATCAAATCTGCAGCTCTGAGTGACCTCTAGGTCTTGGACCCGGAAGTGGGGAGGGATGGAGAAAGGCTCACCAGTGTGCAAGGACATCTAAGTGAATGGCACCACTGGGTGGGCAGCCCTGCTAGCAGCCACAGCCACAGGAGCCACAGGAGCCACAGCCACAGGAGTGACGGCAGGTGCGACGGCAGCAGCAGACAATGGGAGTGCTGCAGCAGCCCCCACAGCAGCCACCGTAGCAGGGGCAGCATCTGGAGCAGCCGCCAACCCAGTAGCACCTGCAGCTGGTGCAGCTGTAGCAGCCACCACAGCTGCCACAGCCACTGCTGCAGCCATCACAGCCACCTCAGCCACCACAGCCACCCCAGCCACAGCAACCCATGGTGTCAGTAGAGAGGACTCAGGAAGGCTGATGCCCGCTTCTGCTGGAGGCCCTTAAATACTCCGCCGCCTTGGTACACGTGGGAAGTCACTTCCTCCTTGTTGTTTTGGCCTGTGTCTGTGGTAGCCATGTATTTCCTGTTGGGTACTTCATCCTGGGGCATAGATTTGATTTCTGTATCAATGTTAGAGAAATTCATTTCAATTTTAGCAGTGGAAACAGAACTGACTTAAAAGTTTGCTAAAACATTCCATTTTCAGTCTGTTAGCCTGAGTCCATCCTTTGATTAGTAGTCAGTGATCTCAGCTGAGGAGACCCCATTTCCTCATCCTTCACAGGTCAGAACTGGCCTCCCAGGAAAAGGTGAGCAATCTGAGGTTTTTGTCCTTTATTGTAAGTATATACACTTTTTGTTCATCATCTTTAATTACCACTTAAAAGCAATGATTTAGGTATATACAGTCTAAATTAAAATGGGTTTTAAAGTCCAATAAACCTAGAGAATATTGTATGTTATGTCTTAATTTGGGAAGTTCTCATTAATATATTAGAGGGAATAGGAGGCTCTGGAAGATAAAAAAGTCTTAATCAACATTTGACAATAGATTCTCACCTATCAATTAGAAAACCTAATTAAAAATAAACCACTCACAATAGCAAATGGTACAACATGTTGTAAATCTAAAAATTTAAAAGATGTTTATGGAGAAAATTATTGTATTGAGGAACATAAGAGAGATAAATAAAGAAATACACTAGACTTATCCCATTGGTTCATGGATGGGAGATCTCAATGTCTAAAAAATGTCACTCCTTTCCAAAGTCATCACTACATTCATTGCTGGGCATGTTGGCTCACACATGTGATTCCAGTACTCAGGAGGCTGAGGCAGGAGGATCACTGTGAGTGTGAGGGCAGCCTGGGCTACATAGTGAGTTCACGGGCAGCCTGAACCACACAGTGAGGTCCTGTCTCAAAAAAACAAGCAAAAAACGTATTGCAATTCCATTAGAAATACTGAGATTTAAAAAAATGAACAGTTACCCCTAAAGTACCAATGTCTTAGAGCATTTTTTGGTGTGTTTTCTTCTAGGAGTTTCATAGTTTGAGGGCTTACACGTAAGACTGTAATCATTTTGAGTTAGTTTTTGTGACTGGTAGGAAGAGAGGTTCCAGTTTCATTCCTCTGCGTGTGAGCATCTAAGTAATTATTTTTAACAGGTGTCACCACACACTTGGTTATGTATAGCCTCACACGTGCATGGCTAATTGCCCTTTCCCACATTCATGCTTTCTGACTCCACCCCTAGTTTTTCATGTCACTTTTCTCATTTCTGTCATCTCAAGGGAACATTTTTGGACAGTGTGTCCTGCATGTGTGGCTGATAAGGAGAGGAGAGGCAAAATAGAGTCGCTGACAGGAGATTGGGCTTAACAGAAGATTTCTTATTTGAAGGAAGAAATGTTACAGATTGCAGTGCCATCAAGAAGGGCCCAGCGGGCTGGAGGCGTTCATCAAGATTAGCTGCCCTAAAGTGAAGCCAGATTGGTAAGGGCATTTAATGCTGACTGGTGAGTCTGAATTGTCGAGGAGGAGCAAAATGCAAAGCATTAGAAACTACAGCAGCGCAGGATAGCTTGCTTCTTTCTCTCTCCTTCATTTCTTGTGCCATGTGAGGGACTGGACCCAAACCTTGTGCCTTCCAGGCCAGTAAGTGCTCTGCCTTTGAGCTACACTCCCAGTTTGTGGTACCTTTCAAAATATAGAAACATGAACATTTCGTAAAATAACATCAAGCCAGCATAATATCACACACCGACCATGTAATAGAGATTGGTACTTGGTGAGATGCCAGTCTATAAGAGGGAGGATTTTAAAGTCATTTGTTTCCTTGGGGACCAACATTTTCCTGATAACCGATCTGCAGTCCTCTTAGTGTGGTCTACGAACGCTGGCGTCCCTGAGCTGGTGTGATGCCCCCATTCCCACCTCCGTGTCCGTGGGACTCAGCTTTCTCCACACACTCCAACCCGAAGGGCATCACTTGCTGCAGAAGTAGATGTGAGAATCCAGCCACTTTGGGCTAGCCAGATATTCCAGAGATTTGCAGGACTGTCAAACGATGCCACTGTACTTGCTGATTTCTGATGTTCTGAAAAAAATATGTGTTCCTCCAAAATGTTTTATTTATGTGAGCAAGTAACAGGCTTATATTGTTATCCTAAATTCAATTAATACATACTTTTAAAACAGTCTCATGGTTAATTTCCAATGCGGAAAATATCTACAGATAGAAGCCGTACAATGAGAGGTATCTGGGATCTCTAGTGATTGTCTTAGTGTGTGTTAGTAATTCGGAATAGTGAAGTTCATTTGAGAAGCTGGCACACACATAGGACATATCTTGATCATTTGCAATCTCCTTCCTCCCCTGTTCCTGTCCTCCTCCCTCCCTCTGATCCCCTTCCCCATCTAGTTTCCTGTCATCTTTCTTTTTTTTTTATTTTACTAATTTGTTTATATTTTAGGTTTCTCATACAAGAGAAAATGTGATGTTCAACTTTCTGGGTCTGGCTTATTTTGCAGACCTCAGTGCTTTATAGGAGCATGGACGTCCTGAGACTGAAGAGTCTGAGACTCGCTTCCCTGCCTTCTCCTCTCTGTGATATCTGTGTGCCTTGCTTTTCTAAATCCCCTCCGCCACCTGGATGAGGGACAGTCATGGGGTGCTCTCACCTCAGGAAAGAAAGCAGTGCTTTCTAGACTGAAAGGAGGTTCAGGGAGCAAATAGTTGGGGGTGGTGCACGCAGTGTCCTCAGGGACACTGCATGTGGCCAAGAAAAGCCTCTGAGACCAGAGTTTAAAAATCCTGTTTGGCTTTAATTTATTTCTTGAACATATGGGGATCTTTTCTGTGTGGTACTTCAACATCCGGTGAAACGAGGATTCTATCAAATCAGTTGTGGGGCGTTTGAGGATTCCTCTTCTGCAGGCCATTATCTCTGTGGGTCCTTAGTCACCTGTAGCAGCAGGCATGAGGTGATGCTGTCTCTGGGGGAGCAGTGGAGCTCCTGGGGCAGGGGAAGCTTCCCCTCGTGGATGCCTTGTGCCAGTTTTCGCCTCGACTGGACCTAACAAACCTGACTCATGCAAGAAGCATTCGAGATGAGGCAGGGGGTGGCTTGCAAGAAGACAGATCTCAGCACTGTGGGGCTGCCCCAGTGAAGTGATTTGGATAGTTCCCTTAGCAGGAGCTGACATAGCTGCCAGCCCAAAGGCAGGTTCCTCTTTGGACAGCGGCATCCAGACCAATGCTGGAAGCCACTCCCTGTAGATTAGGTCCCGTGTTCTTCTGTTGCTGAATCCTCTTTTTAAATTTTCCCTGGGGAAGTATCATGGGAAACACACAATTAGTCTGGGAAAATCATTGGTGAGCGAAGAAAATGTCCATAGGCAGATGTATTTTTCTGGCTCATCTATTCTAAGCTGGCTATGTTTGAAAATAGGGATAAGTCCTTTGCTAAATATCTTCACGGGTGGGGCTGAGATAAATTTAGCTACACTGAAAATAAGTGATTTCATGAGACAAAGTGACTAGTAGGGAGATAAACAGGAGGAGTCTGAAGTTTTCCTGCAGAAGCTGAAATACACAATAAGGAAGTGGTCATGTGCCCTTCCCTTTCCTCACCCCAGAGCTGGTACAAAAGGGGCCCCGGCAGCAGGGAGCCTCAGACTCCTCTGCTCTCCTGAGTCCTCTCTCCTCTCCTCACCTCACCTGAGTCCTCTCTCTTGACACCATGGGTAGCTGTGGTTGTGGAGGCTGTGGCGGCGGATGTGGCGGCTGTGACGGCTGTGGTGGCTGCGGTGGCGGCTGTGGCGGCTGTGGCGGTGATTGTGGTGGCTGCGGTGGCTGCGGTGGTGGCTGCGG
>NW_022900928.1:126409199-126429288 GCF_012274545.1 Fukomys damarensis
CGCTCCTGTGGCTGTGGCTCCTGTGGCTCCTGTGGCTGTGGCAAGGGGTGTTGCCAGCAGAAGTGCTGCTGCCAGCAGAAGTGTGGCTGCAAGCAGCAGTGCTGCTGCTAGGCGGACGCCGGCCCTGCCCGGGAGCTTGGGCGGGGACGCCCTCCTGCCGGTAAGACTTTGCATTCCTTGTTCTTTCCACCACTCTCACCCTAACCTGTCACCAGCTCATCCTCTTGTTCTTCAGTATCTCAAACTTTGTCCTTCTGAGCTCTTCCGTTGCCCATACTCTGCATGAATTTGTCCAAACCACGCAACAGACACACAAACCCAGCCAAAGAACATGACGAGATCACTGGATAAATCCGACTAACCCAGGACCTCTATTAATTTATTCTTATTTAAAGTGTTCAATCTCTTATAGACATTCCGTCTTGAATTTGGCCAATTGGGTGTCTACTGCCTCTCTGCAGCCTTTTCTACTGCTTTTGCCTGTATTTGCTTTCAGAAATTTCCTAATAAAGTGATTTGATGCACAAAAAAAGTCTCTTCACGAGTTGTCTTTATCACTTGCTTTGTTAACTCTTCTGTCCCCTGCTGTGGGAATCAAATTCTGTTTTTCACTCTGCAGTCTCCTGTTGCTGGCCAGGGGACCAGACCTGGCATCTACAGACATTTACTAGAGATAACATGGCCCGAAATGATGTTCATGGTGTTCTCCAAATCTCCTCCAAATTTCCCACGGTGGGATGAGGATGGTGGGATTCAGGGTGGTGGTTGTGTTTTGGTTTCTTGCAACTTATGTAGTAAATGAAAACTAGACCCAAAAGGCAGGAAGACCCTCTACCTGGTAGCATCCAGTGGTTTCTAAAAACAGCTGGAAGACTTCTGCTGGGGCAGGGAGCTTGGGTGATGTGGGCTTCTGCATGGCTGTCACCCTTGCTGGGGCCCCACAGGAGTGGACACCTGCTACCCGCCACCTGCTGACTCTGGGCTGACTCAGCAGGCAGGAGGGGGAGCCTGTCTTGATGTGGGCCCCAGACCTAGTTTCCAACCCACTTCCACTAGCACTGCAATGGAGGGGCTGGGGTAGGTGATGAGTCCCCTGGACCCTCATCTAGGCTCAGGAATGCTTCTTCTACTCCCCATGACAGACCAAGGATGTGAGAGTATCAGACCCATTTCATAGCCAAAGAGACCAAGGCTGAGACTGGAGCAGTTAAGAAACTTGCGCAAAGAATCATAACTATCAAGTCCTGCTTCAATCCCAGATTGCTTTACCTCAGACCTCTTTCTACTGATCCTTAGGCCTGATGACATTTCCTCTCTTCATTTCCTTATTCCCCTGTCGGTCTCCCCAAGTTTGTGCACTCACACACTGTCCCAAGGCCCTTCCCTGTCCTGTGGTCCTTGGACCCAGCTGCACGCTGCCCACTTGCTCTTCAGCCCCACTTCGTGAAGTCTCTGGGCTGCACACGGCCTGCTCCGTGCTTCCCTGGGGACAGCTGGTTGTGTCCTCATCACTGATGGGTTGTGAATACTTCTGACACCTAAATGGAAGGAAGGAGACCCTTGTCAGAGGTCTCCAAAGTCGTTCTGGACATTGCTGTATTCGTTCTGCACTCCTGAGCAGATTGCACAGGAGATGCTCCTGAGAGGCAGGAATGTGAGCTGTTACTGCTTATGCCCACTGAATCTACCAAGGGCCGTTTAGAGGTGGCGTGAGTGTAGCTTAAATTCCATACTCCTCTTAGTCCTCCCTACCTTGCTCTACCCCAGGGAAGTTATCTCTCTCCGAGCTCCAATCATACTTCTTTGTTTCTGTGGTATCGGGAAATGTATTTTCTTTTATTACTTATGAACAGGACATGATGGGAAGGTACTTTCCTCTTTATAAAATGATATACCCACGTGACTGTTTTCTGCTTGGTTCCATTTACACATCTCTCCATTCAGGCTCCAGCATGAAGCTCGACATGTTGTGCGCGCTCTGTACCAAATGCCGGGGATGGGGTATGACAAGTGGTGCTTCCTGGCCTTGCAGGAGTAAGGAGTAATCACTACTATGTAAGTTAGTAAGTGCTGTGGCTGGGGTCTGACAGCATCCTGGGGTGTGGCTTTGTGCAGGACGAGGGGATCAGAGAAGGCTTTGTGGAGGTGACTCTTGAACCAGGTCATGAAAAATGAAGGCAACTGTTGGGATAATGGTGTCAGGAGATGTCGGGGTGAGCTGCGTGACTCTTAATCCTGATGTGTCAACTTTGCTGGATTCAGAGGTGCGTAACAGATTAGCAGAGCCTGCTCCTGAGTACGTCTGGGTGGGTCATGGAGGCCTGACTTTGGTGATTACGTATGGCCCCTGTTCCCCTCCAGTCCAGCACAGTTCCCCTGCTGTGCTTCCTGGCTGTTTTGAATCAAGCATCTTTGCTCTCCACATAGGTGTTCCTGCCTTGGAGCAGCCAAGCCTTGACTTAATTCCTTGAAACTGTGAGTCGAAGTAAACCTCTCCTCCTTTAAGTTATAAGAGTTGGGTATTATGTCCCAGCAATGGGAAAGCTGACTCTTAGAAGCCATTTCTGCCAGTGGGAGCTATGTGTGCCAAGACCTGAAGGGAGATAATTCCCAGCCCGAGAACAAACCCAATGTGGCCGGAGAGTTGAGAGTGAGGGTAGAAGGTGGTCGGAGATGAGGCTCAGGGGGTGAACAAAGTGCACGTCAGAAAACACCTTGCTCCAGTGTTTAGAAGTTCTAGGAGAATAACTTGTATTCTACAAGATGGGCGAATCTGTGAAGGATTTGAGGTGAGAGCAACACGCGTCATAGAAAATATCAATTTGGCAGCAGAGGAAGAGTGGATTGGAGAAAGGCGAGTCCTGGGGCAAAAAACTAGGTAAGAAAACACCGATGGGCTGGGGATTTAGCTCAGCAGTTCGGTGGCCAGCCTTGCAAGTGCAAGGAACCCCCCCCCGCAAAAAAAGAAAACACCGAAGTGGGTGTTAGGGGACTGACAATGGGATCCCGACCCAAGTGTGATGGAGAAATTTGAGAAATATATAAAGGCAGTGCAGGAGCTAAGTGCTACCTACACCAGCGGATTCAAGGAGAATTTAAGAATGATGCTTCTGGCTTGGATAGGTTGTGTGTGATCCAATCCAGACAGGTGGGGCAACAGGACAAATGAATCCCTCAGTCACCCAATGAGATGGTATTGATGACAGTAGCAGCGACATAGCCAGCAAGCTTCGTGTCACTCGTCCTGAGAGGGGACATGGCTTGCAAGTGTCCTCATTAACCCTAAGGGGTGGATATCACCCTACCTGTTTCCTAAAGGAAATGGAGGTTGAATGGTGGAGTCCATCTTCAAATCCAGTCTCTTTGACACCACAGCCGCAGTCTTCTTTGAAACCTGTGAGTCTGTAGGGGAGGCATGGGAGTGGGAGCAATGCCTCATGATCTTTATAACCTTTCAGGATCTGGCCTGATCTCACATGGGGGCCCCTGGAACGCATTTCTTGGAGTGAATATGATGAAAATCTGTGAGGAATGGGAATGCCAGTGACCCATATCTGTCCCTCCTGTTGGTCTTCTCTAGCAGGAGTGGGGTGGCACATTGCAGAATGTCAGCACCATTGAACTGCCTGGTTAGCACCAACCTGACAAACTCTTGTGAAGGAAGGGACCAGGCTGAGAAAGGCAAGAGTCAGGCAAGAGAAGGGTGCTCATCCTGTCCTATACCATGTAGATATTTTGTTCATTGTGGATATTTTTTTTGTGCTCGATTTGATTTTTAAAAATACTATTTGATTATTTTACTGACCTTTTGATGCCACCTTAAATTTTGCAGCCTGGGAAAATGCCTTTATCACTTCCCTTTGGTACCAGTCCTGGGAAAAACCATTATACAGACTCAAAAACTTTCCACCCACTCTACCACCATTATTTCCATGCAGCTTTAAATAAATGTTTCACCTGGAATGATGTGCAGTTGTGGGAGAGGATGACCACTTCAAAGCAATTATCCTCAGCCTGGAACTAGGCATCAGTTACAAAAGAGCTCGGAGATTAATGACAGTGATTAGGAGACCAAAATAGATTCCACTTCAGAAAGAAGTCTGCAAAAGCTCAATTGAGACAGGAGAGGTAATAAAAGCACCAAAGTCTAGTTGTCCCACAGCTCACCACAGTACACAGGGCAAAAGCCGGTTGCATTAAAAAAAAAATCCCCCTTTAAAATTTTTTAAATTTATACTTTAACTGATGCATCAAAACATAAAAACTATATGAATTAACAAGTACCATGTTGTTTTGACACATGTACGCAGTGTGATCAAAACATACGGTGAATATTTAAATTGCAAAAAGTTTATTACAGCAAAAGTCACTGCCATGAATCTCAAAATATTCTCCCTTACTTCAAGTGCACTTCTCCCAGCATTCCTGCCACTTTCTGAAGCAGCTCTGGAAGCCCTCTTTTGCAAGCGTCTTTAGTTACGCTGTTGTGGCTGCCTCAACATTCTGAATCAATTGAAAAATGTTGATCTGCCACGGTCAGTTTGACTTTGGGGAAGAGCCAAAAGTTATATGCTGCCAGGAGCAGTGAGTAAGGAAGGCGAGGGCAAACCATAATGTTTCTATGGGCCTGCCCGTCTGTTCTATACCACTCGACAGCAACATTCACCATATTTTTAATCATACCTTGTATGTGTGATAGTCACGAAAGAGGACTTCTAGAACTGCTTCAGAAAGTGGCAAGAACAATGGGCTCAATATGTTTGAAGTGAGGGAGAGTATTTTGGGAGGGATTAATGGCAATGTGTCTTCGCCACAGAGAAATGATATTTTAAAAATTTAAACAATACCTGGGAATTTTGATCACACCTCTTATATGTTGCATAACATTTAAAATAGGTTTAGACTTGTGAAAACTTTCAAGATCTTTTATCCTGACTTTCTGAAATGTACATTTCCTTGTAGTTATCTATAGTCATTCTACAGTTCAATAGCATTATCAAAGAAAAGCAACAGTTAGATGCCAACCCCTGAAACTAAGCGTTAACTGTATGTGCACTGGCATGTCCAAGGGTCTCTTCTTTCTTTGTCCAGGGGAGTGCTAACCTTCTCTTGTTCATACAATACAGCTAAACACATTTTTTTCCTATACCGGGGATTGAACTCAGGACCTTGTGCTTGCAAGGTGGGCATAGCACCACTGAGCTAAGTTCCCCTCCCAGCAAGATGCATTTTTTGATCAGACATTCTCTATGATCTAGACCTCTTGGGTAAACATTTCTAGTTTTTCAGGTTATGCCGTCCATTGTCGCTTCTCAGTACAGCCATTCTGACTTGAAGTAGCCATACAACACTTCAGTGCAGCCATGTTCCAATAAGATATTTACAGAAACAACTAGTGGGCTAAAGTTGGATTGTTGAGCCTGATCTAGGAGCTAAAGGCAAGAAATGCAACGTTTCACTGGGTTCAGAAGGGCTGGCGCTGAGGGAAGGCTTCCTGGGCTTGTTTTCCAATCTTACAATTTTTTTGTGATCTTAGACAATTAGTTTTCTAGTATCGTACTTTTTCTTTATCTGTAGAATGGGAGTAGTGTGTGTGTGTGCACGCATGTGTGTTACTAGGGTTCAAAACTAGAGCCTCACACATGCTAGGTAAGTCCTCTACTACTGGGCTATATTGCCATCCCTAAGTGGGAGTTATTAACACTGTATTCTTTTTTTTTTTGGTACTGGGGATCGAACTAGGGTCCTTGTGCTTGCAAGGCAGGCGGTGGAACCACTGAGCTAAATCCCTGGCCCCAACACTATATTATTATATTAATTATATTATTTATTAATCTGAGGGAAGGCTTCCTGGGCTTGTTTTCCAATCTTACAATTTTTTTGTGATCTTAGACAATTAGTTTTCTAGTATCGTACTTTTTCTTTATCTGTAGAATGGGAGTAGTGTGTGTGTGTGCACGCATGTGTGTTACTAGGGTTCAAAACTAGAGCCTCACACATGCTAGGTAAGTCCTCTACTACTGGGCTATATTGCCATCCCTAAGTGGGAGTTATTAACACTGTATTCTTTTTTTTTTTGGTACTGGGGATCGAACTAGGGTCCTTGTGCTTGCAAGGCAGGCGGTGGAACCACTGAGCTAAATCCCTGGCCCCAACACTATATTATTATATTAATTATATTATATTTATTAATTATATTAATACTATATGCTATTTGCAGGACAAGCTTAAGTGTTACATGTAAAATTTGTAGACTTCTGCATGGAACATTATCAGGGCTAAACAATTTTGACACAGAGAAACAGAAAGGGTTTAAGCATTATGGAGAAAGTACACATAATACAGATGTCACTTTCCTGGCAGTAAGGGGCACCTGTTCTCTCTGCTCCTAAGTACTGGAGACCTTGATCTTGGCAGGACCCCACGTGGGGCCTAGGAGCTCTTGTAGGGTGGGGACTGTCTTCTTGTTCCTCAGAGTGCAGCTCAGATCTCATCTCCCTCCAGAGATGACTCACTGACTCATTGCCCTCTCTGATGACCCGTGGCTCCCCACAGAAACCCCTTTGACACTGGGGTATGAGCATTCAGTTTTCCTGAAGCTCGTGAGAGGACTGAAGTACAAAAGCAAACACCCTGTCTTAGCCACTTTCTTTGGTCACGCCCCACAGTCCCATCCTAGCCCAATGCTCAGCGCAGCATTTGGCAGAGAGCTGTGCAACATGGTTGGTTGTCCTGTCAGCTGAGAATCAAGAAACAAAATTTAGCTTGTGTTTCTGTTGCCCACTGTGCTTTCTTTGGAGGATTATCCTAATTTTATTCAGTAGTGCAATGTAGTATGAACAATAATTTAATTAATGTGTTTCAAAATTGTGAACGAGAATGAAATTCCTTACCTATGGCCATCTAACTGGTCTGACTCTGGGATTTCATCTTTATTTTACAAGCTTTTTTCACACACATCTTCCTTCCTGAACTATCATTTTTTTTTTGCATGCTATATAATACACTTGCAAAAGAAACATTAAGGTCTCCAAGTCCTGCATTTCATAACTTGTCACAACTTTTATTTCCACTTTGAGTTTCTAGTAAGTCTGTTGAATAAATTTTCTACTGTAGGAAAATTGCTTTCCTATCTTTTTCTGTTTTTCTATACAGTATGTAACCTACCTTGAAATACTAATACCTAACATTTATTGATATCCCAAGCTCTATTCTGTCCTATGACTTAGGTATTATTATTTCTATCAGAGAATTAAGGTAAAGAAAGAACAGGTCAGGAGACTTCTGGGAAGGTGGTGGAGTGGTAAACAATAGAGAAAGCACCTCTCTGAGATTTGATGTCTAGACCTTGGAATATAGCAACATGAGAAAGAAAAGAAGGAGGGAGGTGGGTCCATGGGACCCAGCAAGGATCTGAAGTGAGAGTTGAGGCCCATGGGGAGAATGAAGAGAGTGACTTCAATGAAGAAGAAGGAGGTGACAGGAAGCACTTTCTCCTTGAGCCCTTGCCAGAGCCTACAATATTGATTATGCCCCAAACATGCTGTAAGCATTGGGGGCTGCAAAGAGTGAAATCCCTCAATTGGCTTACTTTAAGAAGCGAGTCTGACTGAAGCTATGTGACTCACAGAAGTATCTCCTGAGCCCTGCAGTAGCACACAGCTTAACATGACCTCCCGGCTGATGGCCACAGCCAAGACCAGAGCAATGGCCTGTGAAGCTGTGGGGCTGATACAAGATAACATCTATAGCTGGGGTCAGAGGAACTGCACCCAAATTCCATTCCCACAATTAGTGCCTTCATAGCTTGAAGGACAATGCTCCAACTACAACCATATATTTTGTCTATTCTGACCCTAATTTGAAAATGCTTTGACTTCTCTTTAAAGCCTCACCTGCATTAATTTCCATGCTAATTTCATGTACCCCACATCTATACATGTATTGCACCTTTAATGGGAGGGGTGGCTCAACCCTGTTGATACAGTGACTAGTAGTGACCCCGGAGGCCTCCACAGAGAAACACACTAATGGAACAGACCAGTGGATGTAGTGGACTGCAGTGGCTGGTGAGTTATTCAGGTTCAGACGTTCGCTCAGGAGAGGCCAATTGGTTGGTAGCTATCTTCAAGAAGGGCCAAGGAGAGTTAGCTCCTTGGATAAGAGCTTGGAATTCAGATTAGCTTCTGGCTCCATCTAGTAGTTCCCAGTGTCAGGGTGAGTTGGAGTTCAAGTTGGTGGGAGATCAAGCAGCAGAGTTCAAGCTGGCAGGAGGAACATGGAGTGTTGCAGGCTGAACAAATCAGATTCCAGCCTCATAGCTAGAAACTGGCTAAAGGTGCAGGCTTGCTGAGATTATCCACTATCTCACCATAAGTCTATGGATGGCTTCCTGGGATTAATTAATACAGATGTGGATTCTGTCTGCCCAGTTTGTTCTACCAGTAACAGCAGAGACATGACTTGAAGTGGACACCTTTAAAATTTGTTTTTTTCATTTCTGATTTTTGTTTTGTTTTCCTTTTTCTTGCTTGTTTGTTCATGGTTGTTTGTTCTATATGAATGTGAACATTGTTTCTAGATTTTTGTTGTTGTTCTGTTCTTGTTTTTATTTCTTCCTTCTCTCTTTCCCTCTTGTCTTCTTCCCTAGTTTCCCAAGGTTTGCATAATGTTGCTCTGTCCTCCAGCCTTGCTTCTAATCTTTTCCTCTTCTTCTATTTCAATTTTCCCCCAACCCATTTTAAATTTTCTCCCTTGAGTGGAAAATCACCATATTTACTATATACAATTTTCTTGTTTGTTTTAGATTTTGCTATAGAACCACAAATATAGTTCATATAGCTAAAGGTGACAAATTAATAGTTACCACAGTCTGTCATTTTTAAGGGTGTGTTTGATGCTATTCTTATTGCTGATTGTAATACTTAAGCCAAGGTGACATAATTGTTCTAATCAGTTGTTCTTCCTGGTGTGCCAAGACTGAGATTGTCTAAGGGTCATAAACAACACTATAAGCCAGTGCCAAAGAACCAGGCGCTGGAACAAAAAGGTTGCAACTTCTCACCCCCACATCCCAACAAATTGAAGATTTTACATACATCTTGCAACAGACTTAAAACCCAAAACCCAGCTACACCTGGAAGACATCTCTGAGAATTCCTCATTTCCTAAATGTTCTAAATACTCCCAATAAAGTTACCTGACATAAGATTTACAAGCATCAACCCAGGAATTAATCTTAAAAAGAAAACAGAAAATGAGAAGACGCATAAATAAGATACAACCCCAGACTTGCAGCTCACCAAAGGCAAACCTAGGTGGCAATGAGATGGAACAATTCAAAAGCCACCCACCTGGACTCTCTGAAGTGGTACCAGCAGAAGCAACAAAGTAGATGAATGAGGCTCTAGAAAAAAGTCAAATCAGAAATAATTTATCAGATAACTATGGAGATGGTGACCATAATAAAGGACATGGTTAGTGACTCTAGAGCAGATGTACATTAAAAAAAAAAAAGAGTTTAGGAAAATAATGGAAACCATGAATGCCCAAGGTACAAAAGAAATGGAATCCATGAAACAGATTTAAACAGATATCCAGGAGATTAAAAATTCCATTGAAAGTATTTGCATAAGAATGAACTAATGTGAGGACCAAATATCAGATGTAGAAGACAGGATTGCTGTTGGTGATCATGAAAAGAAAAATCTCTTACAAATAGCAAGGGGCCATGAAAAATTAGTCCAACAGCTAAAAGATGATCCAAAGAAGAATAACATAAGATTGACCAGAGTAAATGAAAAAGCAGGAGGTAGCACAAATGACATAAAATACCTTTTCACAGAAGTAAGGCAGAAAACTTCCCAAGTAGGAAAAAATAATTTGACATACAGATAACAGGTAAATAGAACTCCATTTAGCCATGATCAAAACAAATCTACACGAAGGAATATAATAGTCAAGATTTCAGAAATTCAACACAAAAACAGAATATTAAAAGCTGTCAGAGAAAAGAAACAAATCATCTATCCAAGAAATCCCATCAGAATCATAGCGGACTTAACACAAACCCTCCAGTCAAGGAGAGTTTGGAGCGGATCATTTCAAGCCATAAAAGAAAACAACCTCTAGCCCAGATGTACCTTGTGAAACTATTTTTCAAAACAGATGGAGAAATAAGATATTTCCATGACAAAGAACACCTGAAGAAATTCATGACCACCAAACCAGCACCCCAAAATGTTCAGAAGGGCATTCTTGAAAGAGATAACAAGGATTACAACTTCATGAACTCCAACAGAATGAATCCAGGCAAGGCAAGCAATTAAACAGAGGAGGGAAAAGGAACCAATAACAGGAAAATAACATGACAAGAATAAGTCAATACATATCAGTTATAACCATCAATGTTAATTGTCTCAATTCACCCATCAAAAGAAACAGCCTGGGAGAATGGATTAAGAAGCAAGATCCAACAATATTTTATGTACAAGAAACACATTTAATTAAAAAATAAATTCATAGACTGAAAGTCAAAGGATGGAAAACAATACTTCATGTGACAGGAACCTAGAAAAAAAAAAAAAGCAAGAACAGCTATTCTATTTGTAGACAAAATGGATTTCAAGCCTAGAAAGATGAAGGTCACTATATCCTTGTAAAGGGAATGATCCACCAATCTTCTAAACAATCCTGGTGGAAGAGATAGATAACAGTCATAAATATATATGCACCAAATTCCAGCACACCCAACTATATAAAATGAATATCAACGGACATGAAAAATCAAATAGGCCCTAATACAATTGTAATAGGGAAACTCAGTACTCCACTGTCAAAAATCGACAGATCAACTGGACAAAAAATCTACAAGGAAATATCAGAGCTGAACCAAACTTTTGAACAAATGGACTTAGTAGATGTCTACAGAGTGTTCCACCCCACAACATCAGAATACATATTTTTCTCAGTTGCACATGGGATGTTCTCCAAAATATACCAAATACTGGCTGATAGAGCATGCTTAAGTGAATTCAAAGGAACTGGAATTATCCCATGCATAAAAGGAATAGGTCACACTGGTCTGGAAGTGGAGGATCAATCCATGCAGGATGTGATCCCAGACTGCATTCTATACCCTCTCTCTTTCTTCTTCTCCTCTTATACCAGTCTAGTTTTCTACCCAAGATCCAGCTCAAGCTTGGCCCTCTTCATAAAATCTTTATTTTATTTACTATGTAACTGAAAGTTATTTGTCACTTCTTTTGTAAATCTGAATGCTCGCCTGGAACTTCACCAGCTGCTGCTTTGAGATAGCTCTTCATTCATTGGACTATAACTTAAATATTCTTTCCTTCTTTCCTTTTCACAATTATTTCTTCTCCTCGGTCATTAATTTAGAGTAATTTAGATGTACATTTTTTGTTTCTCCCATATTGCCTTGCACATAGCAAGAGTTCAACAAATGCTTGTTGGCTTGTTTTGATATTGCTCGGAGGTTTACCTTTCCTAATAGAACGATAAGCAGGAAGTTAACTGATAGACACACCAAAAAGCATCCTTTCTATATAGCAACACCTGGTTATTTTTAGCTGGCATGTTTATGCTTTTGTGCCATACTTTATGTAGGAATGTATGTCACTGACTCATAGGTTGCACATTTGAATGCCTTGTTTCCGATGACCTGGGTTTTACAGGTTGCTTGATTATAGGTTGGCGTTGTTATCTGTCCACATGACAGGCTAAGCCGACTACCTGTATGTGAGTAAATCTGAATGCAGGTAACTGTTGATTGAGCTCTGATCATTGCCCATTGTTATTTTCTTTTTCTTTTTTTTAATTTAAAAAATTTCCAGAAAGGCAAAAGTCTCATTCAATGATATCCACGTAGGAACCTAGTTTAGTAAATTGGTGTTGATAGGGGTTCCGACCCTCTTTTACAAGGTAAGGAATTATTGCTAGGACTAAATATGGTGGACTAGGACCTATGGGCAATCTTTGGGTACTCTGAGTCCTGATTTTTCAGGCTCTCTCTGTCCTTTCTCAGTTTAACCTCAGCTCACTGGCTCCATGAAATGTTCCTAATGCACATCCTTTTGCCACATCCACCGCACTTGTCCTTCTCTCTATGGACAGAAACTTCCTCTCCTTTCCTGTAAGGACAGAGAAGTAGAGAACTCTTTTTAAAGTGCTCTTTCACCTGTTAACTCACAAAAATATAGAAAAACACAATTACATATCCAAAATAAAACAAATAATTCAACTTTCTTTAGACAGAGCAAGGAACGTGTTTGTTGTCCATGCATTCATTATCAGTGCGACCAGAAGCAGAGCCTCCCAGAGGCAGTTTCCATGCTGTCCAGATGCTTGTTGATATCTTATCATTATCTGAACACAAGGGTTGGAAACTGGCTTGTGGGGTGGAGAACCTAATAAAGCAATCCTCTGTATGTTGCTCAGCTTCACTTTTCATAAATACACTTTGACCACATGAACTGGCCAGGGAAGTGTACATTTTAACCTTTCTGTACAGGGAATTGGCACTGGAGAGTGGGTAGTAGCAAATGCAGAGGGAGAAGGTATAACATCGACTAGCTTGTTAAACCAGGGAGAGAAATTTGACAGTTGTGGGCAGCCACACATTTTCATCCGTTCTAAGTCAGTGATGGTCCGCAGCAGGTTAGGAGCAACTGTCTCAGCTCGAACTTCAACTGTGCTGGTTTGGGAATTCTAATCTATGTGGTTAGGTTTGAAGCCATGGTGAAGGGGACCTACCACGGTCCCTTGGGGTAATGACTAGGGGACATCATAGCAAACACAAAACCATTTTGGGCTGGGGATTGAGCTCAGTGGTGCCGCTGCCTGCCTCAAAAGTGCAAGGTCCTGAGTTTGATCCCCAGTACCAAAAAATAAACAAACAAAAAAAACCCCAAAAAACCCCAAACCATTTCAAAAAAGAAATCAAGCAGTTTAATTCTATGACAGTCTCAGTTTTTGAGATATTTTGAGTAGCATATATATTAAATACATGAATATCACTATAAATTATATGGAATGGAATAGATCCATACATGGCCCTACAACAATTGTATCCCACTGTAAATTTGTGCCTGAGGAATGTGAAGAAAAGGAAATTAGATTAGAAAAATTTCTTGTGAATGCTGGCGGCAACACCAGAAGCTAGTACAACCACTATGGAGATCAGTATGGAGATTCCTCAGAAACCTAAAACTAGAAATTCTATTTAATCCAGATATTCCCCTGCTAGGTATCTTCCCCAAAGAATTTTTAAAAATGTCACATTACAGCGATACATGCATGATCTTTTTTTTTTTTTTTTGGTACCAAGGATCGAACTCAGGTCCTTGCACTTGTGAGGCAGTCAGTGGCACCACTGAGCTAAATCCCCTACCCTAATAATCATGTGTATAGCAGCACAACTCATAAGAGTTAAATCTTGGAAGTGGCCTATATGTTCATTAACAAATTACTGGGTAAAGAAAATGTGGCATTTATACACAATGGAGTACTACTCTGCCACAAAGAAGGAAAAATGAGTCATTTGGAGGAAAATGGATACACCTTGAGACCATAATATTAAATGAAATAAATCAGACTAATAAGTTTAATTATCACATGAGAAACCCCATGCATAAGTAAGTGAAAAGAAAAAAAATGAAAGAGATGATAAGAAACAGAGAGCTCTTCTACAAAAGGGAAGGAGACCAAGAGGTGGATGGTGGGGAGGAAAGTGGTTGAAAAAAGAACTAATGCAAATGTGCCAGTTCCCCATGAGGAATGTAATGCAAGCATGTACCAATAAAAATAAAATGTTAACTAGAGAAAAAGAAGACACTGCTTTAACAGGTAAAAACCATTTGTAATGTTGGAATTTCAGGCATGGCAGGTGTTCACACTGTTAGAGTTTTGCAAATCCCATCATACAGACAGCTATAAATGAACCCAATCCCAATTCCTATCCATTAAAAATAATCAGAAGAAAAAATATTCTTGAGAGACATGGAGAGTCCAGGGCAGTATTTTGGAATCAAGTAGCAGAATGTGGTACAAGGCCAGGGAAGGGAAGAATATTTTCCCCTTTCAGCAGAGAGACATCTGGGCAGGGTGACACTGGCACAGACAGGGCCAGAAGAGTTCGTAATAGCAGCAACCACAGCACAATGTGGTAGTGGTCGCTCCCTTATGGCTATGCCTTCAACTAATTTGGCCTAGGCCTTCAACCAGTTTGTGCAGGAGGTGGCATCTACCGGGAGCCTTCACAACTCTTCCTGCTTCTGTAGCCTAGGAGCTCATCCTGGGAGACCAGCCCGGGTGGAGAGGAGGAGAGGCTACTTATTCTACAGGGCAGCAGGGAGTGCTGTGTTTGTGATCCCACTAGTCCCTCCTGAAGACTCCCAGAATAACAGCTGATGGGGAGTTGGACTTTGAAGAGGTGAGAAAACCCACTGATACATAATGATGAGAAAGCCAATTTATCAACTCACCAGTAAACACATTGACCACTTATGAAGTGGCTAAATAGTAGATCCAGAAACAGACTGGTTGTTACTATTAACACAACTTTCTTTCCCCCAGTAATACAGGGAATGATACATATCCAGCTCACCATTCTTTCCCCGCTTACTACCCCAGCCCTTGACCAGTTGAGGGCCATGTTCTGTCAGGCCAGAGCATTGAAAAAGGCTTTTAACCGGTCCCTGTTTTGAGTCTCACCTTCAGAATCCTTGTTCTGTTGTCACTTACCTTTTGGAAACATGAATCACAGTTCCCATTCACTTCCAAGCCTCCAGTGCTCCTGCAGAGTGGTATGCAAGGATTCATGTATTTTAACTCTACCTGTGTTTCCAAATTGGCTCTATTTGCAACCTTCGGTTCCATCCAAGTTGTACTTTTATTTTATTTTATTTTGGTACAGGGGATTGAACTCGGGACCTTGTGCTTGCAAGGCAAGTGGCGAAACCACTGAGCTAAATCCCTGGCCCCTCAAGTTGTACTTTTAACAGACCCACTCAGTAGTCACTAGTGCTGTCTGACTGCCCCTCACATGTTCCTGCCTCCAATCTTTACTGATGGAAAAAGGTCCTTCTAGGGCAGGCCCTGTCATATTCTTCCCAACTATTCTTTCTTTTGCAAATATACAGAATTAGCTTGTTTTTTTCCTTTCTGAAGCTTAGAAAGTCAACCTGTAGGGTTATTTGGGTTCCCGACCCAGCTGCTTATCTTGGAATTTCTTGACACACATTTGCTACCAGGCCAAGAGTCTGTGGATACATCTTGCTGTACTCTCACAGTGCCTGTGGAGTCCTCAGAGAAGAATATATTCAATTATTATTTATTAAATTGAAAATCTTGCTCTCCCTCAAGTGTATATGATGGAGACATATTAAAAAAACATTAAAGCAAGAGTTTTAGGTCCATAAAGACAGACAAATCCCCTAGATTATGGAGTTGGGAAGAAATGTATATCAGATATAGACATGGAGGAAATGTTCTATCATTGTGTGCTTTCCAATATAGTTATTTAAGCAATTTAATTGTACTTTCTGTACTCAGAAAGGAGAAAAACTACAAAACATTCAGAGAAAATGATTATATTCCAAGTTTGGGAAACAAAGAATTAATCAGAAATGAACTCTTTTACATAAAAGTCATCCTCAAAACATTAGGACTGAAGACAAGTAAGTGTAGGCAGGATTTATCATGGTGCTGAAGCACTGTATTATCTTTCTGTTCTGAAAAGTAGTTAGTAGTTGCATTCTCAGAGAAGTTGTTTTGAAGAATTCATTTACAATAGCTAAAAAATTCCCCGAGGAAAGGCCAGGGTTGATGATTGTTATTGTTTGTGTCTTGATGTCCTCTCAAAGCCTCATCTGCTCAGTTCTGGGTGTGGATAATGAGCAGGCCCCCCTTGGGCATGGATGGCACCACCCAAAGTGTGGATAGCCTGGAAGGGATAAAAAAGAGAGGCAGACTGATGTGGCAGCTGCTTTGCTACTCCACTGCTTGCTGCCTTGCTTTCTTCTTCCTTCTGCCCACCATGAACTGTCTTTCCTCTGTGATGTCCCTCTGCCCTGCCACCCTGCTTTGAAGTGGACTAGGGACTGAAACCTTTACAAACTATAAGCTGAAACAAACCTTTTCTCCTTTAACTTGTGGGTGTTGGGTATATTGTCTCAACAATGAGAAAAGTAACCAAGACAGTGATCAAAATTATAACATCCTTCCAGGGTGTAGGCTGGCTTCTCCAGAGAAAGCCAGTAGGATTTGTATATAAATATACAAGGGGAGCTTTATTATGAGGATTGACTTCTGAAGGCTGAGAGGTCCCAAGATGTGCCATCTGTCAACCTGGATCATATCACTATGATTTGAAAGCTAGTGATGTGATCCAGGTTGAGCAAAAATGCTTGAACAGGACCAAGGATTTAGCTCAGTAGTTCTGCTGCCTGCCTTACAAGTGCAAGTTCCCAAGTTTGATCCTTGGTACCAAACAAAACAAAAAAGGCCTGAACATCAGAGAAAACTGATGAACTAAGAACCAGTTGTGCCCATGTCAAAGTGCAGGAGAAGATGCATGTCTCAGTTCTGGAAGAGAGAAACATCTGTCATTTGTCTTGTTCTTTGTATGTTGCTCATGGATTGAGTAGTTGCTGTATTGGTTCATCTTGTGATGCTAAGGCAGAATGTCTAAGCCTGAGTCATTTGTGAACAGCAGAAATGTGTTCTCTCACAGCACTTCTGGAAGCTGGGAGTCCAAGATCAAGGCACTGGCATCTGTGAGGGACTCTGCTACACATGGAAGGAGGCAGAAGGGCACAAAAGGGATGGAGTTTGTGTCAAAACATGGAAGAAGTGCCAAAGGGATGAGCCCACTTGCATAAGCAGTTCCTATTTGGGCACTGATCTGTGGTGCCAAGGGACCTATGGGTCATGGTCATCTGGGCGCCAGGAGGTGGTTGGGAGGATGCATTCAAGGTTGACCACCTGATGGCACACACTGTGGATAGCAGACACCTCTTTGAGTTTCCTAGTGATTGGGGAATGTTCTGCTTGGGATGAGCAGCTATTGCATCATGTAATACTAAAGATGCTTGGTAATAGCCCCTGATAATGCCGTATGCCCTCATCTCTGGATCAAAGTTTTCCTTCCTGTGATGGAAATTAAAAATACCCAAGAGACTCAGCTTAGGAGGCTTCAGTAATGTGGCCTGGGTTCATGCATTTCCCTTCCACTTCCAAAACTTCTTTTTCAGCTAACGGTGCGGTAAATAAATAGCTATATATGATATAAGAAGGTGTATGTCTTAGCTCTGAGCCAATATTACCAAGAAAATTAATAGTAGCTGAGGGAAATTCCAGTCCTACTCTCTCCAAGGAAGAAAAAGAAGAAGTAATTGTTGTCTTCTGTTCTATATTAATGGTAGCTCTCAAAAGAAAAAAAAATATTACAAACCATGCTTCTATGAACATGGGTGCACATATATTGCTGTGGTAAAATTCTTTTAATTCTTTTGGGAAGATACCCAGCAGGTGAATAGCTGAGTCAAATAGTCAAACTTTAATCCTAGTTTTTTGAGGTATCTCCCTACTGATTTCCACAGTGGTTGCACCAATCTGCACTCCCACCAATAGTGGAGAAGGGATCCTTTTCCCCCACAGCCCCACCAGCATTTGTTATTGGTTGATTTTTTTCATAGCAGCCATTCTTTTGGGGGTGAACTAGAATCTCAGCATTGCTTTCCTTTGTATCTTTTTGATGACCAGTGATGTTGAAGATTTTTTTTTCATGTTAATTTGCTGTTTCTACTTCTTTGTCTGAGAAATGCCTGTTCATTTCAGAGCCATTTTTGGATTGGGTCTTTAAATTTGGGAGGTCTAATTTTTTAAGTTTTTTATTTATTCTAGATAGTAGACTTTTGTCTGAGGAACAGCTGGTAAATTTCCCCCCCACATTGTAGGTTGTCTTTTATATCTGTTGGCAATTTCTCTTGCTGTGCAGAAACTTTTTAATAAGAAGAGATCCCACTTGTTGATTCTTTGTGCTGGTTCACATGCAACTGAGATTTTGTTCATGAAATTTTTCCTACACCATGTCTTCAAGAATTCTACCTAACCTCTCTTCCAGCTGGTTTAGTGTTTCTGTTTTAATATTTAGATTTTTAATCCATTTTGATTTTAATTTAGTGCATGGTGAGAGATATAGGTCTAATTTTAATCTTTGGCAAGTTGTAACCCAATTTTTCCAGCACCATTTATTAAAGAGGCTGTCTTTTTTCCAGTGAGGGTGTTTGGCTCTTTTGTTATAGATGAGGTGGTTGAGTGCGTCAGGAGTTGTTTCTGCATCTTCTGAACCATTCCACTGGTCCTCGGGTCTGTTTCTTTGCCAGTACTGTGCTGTTTTTATCACAGTAGCTTTGTAGTATATTTTCAAGTTGGGGATACCCTCTACCTTGTCTTTGTTGCCTAGAATTGCTTTTACTATTCTAAGTCTTTTCTTGTTCCAAATGAATTTTTGGATTATTTTCTCAAGGTCTGTGAAGTATGCTACTGGGATTTCAATTGGGATTGCATTGAATCTATATAGCAGTTTTGGAATTATGGTTATATTCACTATATTGGTTCTTCCTACCCAGGAGCAAGGGATGTCTTTCTATTTTCTGATATCCTCTTTGATCTCTTTTTTCAGAGTGCTGTAGTTTTTAGAGTGGAGTTCTTTTATTTCTTTTGTTAGGTTTATTCCTAGGTATTTCATTTTTTTGGATGCTATTATGAAAGGAGTTATTTCTCTAGTTCCTCCTTCAGTGAGTCTGTTGTTCATGTAGAGGAAAGCTTTAACCTTGTATCCACCTACTCTGCTGAATTTTATTATTAGGTATAGAAGACTTTTCGTGGAGTTCTTGGGGTTTCTTATAGAGTATCATGTCATCTGCAAATGACGACAGTTTAACTTCGTTTCCTATCTTTATTCATTTTATTTCTTTTTCTTGTCTAATTGCTGTGGCTAATGTTTCCAAAATTATATTGAACAGGAATGGTCATAGTGGACATCCTGGTCTTGTTTCTGATTTTAATGTGGAGGATTTAAGTTTTTGACCATTTAGTATGATATTGGCTGTTGATTTCTCATAGATGGCTTTCATCAGGTTCAGGTAGAGACTGTCTATTACAATATTTTGTATGTTTTTTTTTAACCACAAATACATGTTGGATTCTGTTGAATGTGTTCTCTGCATCTATTGAGATGATTGGGTGTTTTTTGTCTATATTGAATTTCATTTATTGATTTGCATATGTTGAACCATCCCTGCATCTCTGGAATGAATTCCACTTGGTCAGGGTGTATGATCATGATGATCTTCTTCATTCTGCTTGCCATTATCTTATTGAGGATGTTTGCATCTATGTTCATTAGTGAGATTGGCATATAGTTCTCTTTTACAGCCGAGTCTTTCATACTTTTGGGAGGAAAGAGGGGAAAGGAATACATATGAGAAAAGGAAAAAATGAAAACAAAGCTTTGTAAATAGCGAGGGGTGAAGGGGTGAGGGGAGGACAGGGAAATGGGTAAAACCATGAGAACAAAAATATATCATGTAAAGGTAAAATTCCTAATAATGAACATTAGCATATTTTATACCTAACTTATTTATTTATTATTATTATTATTATTATTAATTTCTATGACTATTATTTGTAACAGAGATCAAACTCAGGACTTGTGCTTCCAAATCAGAGAGTGGAAATGAGCTAAATCCCAGGTCCATTGTGTACCTAAATATACAAATAAAAGTAAAGAATGGAAAAAAAATAAAAGTAAATACTAAAATTAGCAAATACATCAAGTCAGAAGAAATGCACAAGTGCCTTGAGAGAGTCAGCTGTGGATGTTTGTCTAACAACATCAGGGAAGAGGCATTACATCTAGGTCACAGCTGTTGATATAAAGGGCCCCAGCAGGAGGGGGCGTCAGACTCCTCTGCTCTCCTGAGACCTCTCTCCTCACCTCACCTGGGTCCTCTTTACTGACACCATGGGCTGCTGTACTTGTGGTGGCTACAGTGGTGGCTGC
>NW_022900928.1:126429788-126430236 GCF_012274545.1 Fukomys damarensis
GAGAAAAGTTGCTTACAGCAAAGCACAGACCTGGGAAGGAAATAATCTCACACACAAGAAAGCATGCTAGCCCCGACACTATTGCGACCGAGCTCGGGGTGTAGACTTCCTGGAAGCCGGGCTGTCCCAGGCCTGGTGCTGCCTACCGGCCACCAGACAGGAAGGTGCGCAGACTGGAAGCCTCGCAGCACCAAGGCAGAAAAGAGAGGAGCCGAGGAAGCAGGAGCAGAGTCACAGGCCAAGGAGCAAAGTCCCGGATTGCCCAGAGCACAGGGAGAAGGGGGGAGAAAGTCAGAGGGACGTCCCCGTGTCACCGACCCGGGAAGAGAGCTGGGCAGACAGCTAGCAGCAGCACTGCTTCTTGCAGCCACACTTCTGCTGGCAGCAGGACTTCTGCTGGCAACAGCCCTTGCCACAGCCACAGGAGCCACAGGAGCCACAGCCACAA
>NW_022900928.1:126430656-126433390 GCF_012274545.1 Fukomys damarensis
GGCTCTCCCTTGTTTACAGCCTTGCTGACTTGGCCTGGACCAGTATGTTCACTAGTAATAACTTCTCTGCAAAACGTTTGATGTGTAGTCATTAAATACGCTGATTGCTGCAGTCTATATGTGCTTAATGACCACCTTCATTGTGGAACTTGTTCCTATACATGCTATATGTGGATTCAACTTCTCCCATTCCCCTTCCTGCCCTGCTAACTCTCTTCCGCTTCTTGTTTACAAGAGCTTCGTTCCCATTTTATCCCATTTTATTGCCTTGTTTTGTTTTTTTTTTTTTCCTTTTCCTTCTTTCCTTTCCCTCTCCTGCCTCCTTTGGGCCTCTCCCCATCTGACGTCCATTGTCCTCCTGGTTTACACGGCAGCCAGGCGATGCTAACCTGGGCCGCACTGTAGGAACACAGTCAACATCTCGGCACCCCTGCTTCACGATCACCCTGCGTTAACGTGTCATTCAATTCACCGGTTCCTTCTTGCGAGTGTACAGGTGACCAGCTCTACCTGAAAAGTATTGGTAGGGAGTGGCACACTTCCCGTGCTGCACCCCTCATCCCCCACGGAGAGCCCTGACCCGAAGCTCGCTCCTTCCCCACATCCTCCTCAAGCCAGGACAGCGCACTTCATCGTCGTGGGTTTCATTTCCTCAGGAATGGTCTCTGCGCCTTTTCTGCAGCGTGTGTCTCCTGCCTAAGATGTGAGCCACACCATGCAGAAGACACTGAAACGGTGGGTTTCAGGTGGGTGCTCGTGATTTCCCTTTCCCACAGGGGTGTTCCTATTGAGTCGGAGTGACTTCAGCTGCACGTTTGGAGAGGGAGAGAGAAAAGCTGGGAGAACCCCAAGTCTCTAGTGCCCTCCACAGTTGAAGGTGTAGTTGTATGCTGTGCAAGTGAAGACCCCTCCTAAGTGTCCGCTGATACTAACTGGCCTGCACGTGGCTTTACCGGAGAGGACTGACTGTTAGTTTTGGGCTTGATTCAGCAGAGTGAGCAAGGCTGTAAACAAGGGAGAGCCCCCGACAACCGGGGTGAAACTGCAATGGAAACAAGAAGGAAGTGAGGGAGGTCAGGTGTCCTGGTCACTCCCTTTCCTTGTCTGAGATGGTACAAAAGGGGCCCCCGGCAGGAGGGGCATCAGACTCCTCTGCTCTCCTGAGTCCTCTCTCCTCTCCTCTCCTCACCTCACCTGAGTCCTCTCTCCTGACACCATGGGTAGCTGTGGTTGTGGAGGCTGCGGTGGCGGATGTGGCGGCTGTGACGGCTGTGGTGGTTGTGGCGACTGTGGGGGCTGTGGTGGTTGTGGCGGCTGTGGTGACTGCGGCGGTGGCTGTGGTGGCTGGGGTGGCTGTGGTGGTGGATGTGGTGGCGGCTGCTGTGGCTGCTGTGGCTGCTGCTGCCAACCAACGGTCATCTACTGCTGCCGCCGCACCTGCTGTCGCTCCTGTGGCTGTCGCTCCTGTGGCTGTCGCTCCTGTGGCTCCTGTGGCTCCTGTGGCTGTGGCAAGGGCTGTTGCCAGCAGAAGTGTGGCTGCAAGCAGCAATGCTGCTGCTAGGTGGATGCCGGCTCTGTTCCTGGGCAGGTGCTGCACGTGACCGTGATGGGTAAGTTTCCACGTTCTGTCCCCTCCTCTCCTTGTAGGTCACGAGAACGACCTTAGCCTTTCCCCTGCCCCCGGATATCTCACATTTCTGCAGTTGACCTCATCCTGACACTATTTAATCATCACCAACCAAAGTACTAAATGGGAAGCTTCTCGTTGATTACAAACCCTGCAGTCAAGAGAGTCAATGTTATACTTTCTTGAAACACCTCTTTATCATTCTGCCCTGTTGTTGCCATTGCACTGGCACATCTGTGCACACAGCAACTCTTGTGGTAATAAATCACACCAAATCTTCCTCAAGGAGAATTGTGTTATTTTTTCTGATCTCCAACGTGTCCATGGGGGGAAAATACAAGTTATGTCTTAACACATAAAACCAATGCTATCCGTGCAAAGGCAGGAAAGCATTGGACAACAAAAAAATTTACAGGGGACAGAAACAGACGAGAGGATGAATCACACTTGAGTGTGTGTGTGTGCGTGTGTGTGTGTGTGTGTGTGTGTGTGTCTGTGTCTGTGTTTATGTGTGTGTATCAGGGACCGACTATGGTGGGGAACGTCCTCGACCTTGCAATATCAATGTTGAAAACCAAAATGCTCGCCAAGTCCCTCCCTTTATAGAGTCTAGGGAAACAAAGAGATTTTGAATCAGTCCCCAGATGGTCCTGTCACCACGTACAGGCCCGATCCACTGCTGTCTGCCCCTAGAGCTCCTTTCTACCGTGTGATGACACTGGTGGTCACGACTGCGTTGCTGACATTATTCCAAAAGGAAAGCTAAAACTTGGTCTTGGGTTGGGCCACATTCTTGTCCTTAGCATGTTAGTCCACGCTGTGCTTTCCCCCAGCAGCTGCTTGACATAAAACTTCTCTGTGCTCTGCCTCATTCTGGCTGCAGAAAACACAGGCTCTACCTATGCTGGATGCCAAGGAACTTCCTCTTATGAGACTTATTTGTGATGTTCAACATTCGAATGATAACAGTCAAAGCACCACTTGAGGGTATCTATATGCAAAGTAAGATAAGACCTGCAACACCCCTTCTATTCACATCCCATAGTGTTCCCTGAACCTTTCCAAAATGATGCTGAGGCCAAGGGAAGCACAGTTCCACTGGAACCT
>NW_022900928.1:126446234-126453013 GCF_012274545.1 Fukomys damarensis
CAGCCACCACAGCCGCCGCTGCAGCCACAGCAGCCACAGCAGCCACCGCAGCCGCCGACCCGGTAGCACCTGTAGCTGGTGCAGCTGTTGCAGCCACCACAGCTGTCACTGCAGCCACCACAACCACAGCTACCCATGGTGTCAGGAGAGAGGACTCAGGTGAGGTGAGGAGAGCAGAGAGGACTCAGGAGAGCAGAGGAGTCTGATGCCCCTCCTGCCGGGGGCCCCTTTTGTACCATCTGAGACAAGGAAAGGGAATGACCAGGACACCTGACCTCCCTCACTTCCTTCTTGTGGCCATTGCAGTTTCACCCCGGTTGTCGGAGGCTCTCCCTTGTTTACAGCCTTGCTGACTTGGCCTGGACCAGTATGTTCACTAGTAATAACTTCTCTGCAAAACGTTTGATGTGTAGTCATTAAATACGCTGATTGCTGCAGTCTATATGTGCTTAATGACCACCTTCATTGTGGAACTTGTTCCTATACATGCTATATGTGGATTCAACTTCTCCCATTCCCCTTCCTGCCCTGCTAACTCTCTTCCGCTTCTTGTTTACAAGAGCTTCGTTCCCATTTTATCCCATTTTATTGCCTTGTTTTGTTTTTTTTTTTTTCCTTTTCCTTCTTTCCTTTCCCTCTCCTGCCTCCTTTGGGCCTCTCCCCATCTGACGTCCATTGTCCTCCTGGTTTACACGGCAGCCAGGCGATGCTAACCTGGGCCGCACTGTAGGAACACAGTCAACATCTCGGCACCCCTGCTTCACGATCACCCTGCGTTAACGTGTCATTCAATTCACCGGTTCCTTCTTGCGAGTGTACAGGTGACCAGCTCTACCTGAAAAGTATTGGTAGGGAGTGGCACACTTCCCGTGCTGCACCCCTCATCCCCCACGGAGAGCCCTGACCCGAAGCTCGCTCCTTCCCCACATCCTCCTCAAGCCAGGACAGCGCACTTCATCGTCGTGGGTTTCATTTCCTCAGGAATGGTCTCTGCGCCTTTTCTGCAGCGTGTGTCTCCTGCCTAAGATGTGAGCCACACCATGCAGAAGACACTGAAACGGTGGGTTTCAGGTGGGTGCTCGTGATTTCCCTTTCCCACAGGGGTGTTCCTATTGAGTCGGAGTGACTTCAGCTGCACGTTTGGAGAGGGAGAGAGAAAAGCTGGGAGAACCCCAAGTCTCTAGTGCCCTCCACAGTTGAAGGTGTAGTTGTATGCTGTGCAAGTGAAGACCCCTCCTAAGTGTCCGCTGATACTAACTGGCCTGCACGTGGCTTTACCGGAGAGGACTGACTGTTAGTTTTGGGCTTGATTCAGCAGAGTGAGCAAGGCTGTAAACAAGGGAGAGCCCCCGACAACCGGGGTGAAACTGCAATGGAAACAAGAAGGAAGTGAGGGAGGTCAGGTGTCCTGGTCACTCCCTTTCCTTGTCTGAGATGGTACAAAAGGGGCCCCCGGCAGGAGGGGCATCAGACTCCTCTGCTCTCCTGAGTCCTCTCTCCTCTCCTCTCCTCACCTCACCTGAGTCCTCTCTCCTGACACCATGGGTAGCTGTGGTTGTGGAGGCTGCGGTGGCGGATGTGGCGGCTGTGACGGCTGTGGTGGTTGTGGCGACTGTGGGGGCTGTGGTGGTTGTGGCGGCTGTGGTGACTGCGGCGGTGGCTGTGGTGGCTGGGGTGGCTGTGGTGGTGGATGTGGTGGCGGCTGCTGTGGCTGCTGTGGCTGCTGCTGCCAACCAACGGTCATCTACTGCTGCCGCCGCACCTGCTGTCGCTCCTGTGGCTGTCGCTCCTGTGGCTGTCGCTCCTGTGACTGTGGCTCCTGTGGCTCCTGTGGCTGTGGCAAGGGCTGTTGCCAGCAGAAGTGCTGCTGCCAGCAGAAGTGTGGCTGCAAGAAGCAGTGCTGCTGCTAGCTGTCTGCCCAGCTCTCTTCTGAGGAAGTTGCTGCATGTGACTGTGTTGGGTAAGTTTCCTTCCTCTGCCCCCTCCTCTCCTTGTAGGTCACAAGAATAACCTGAGGCTGTCACCAGCCCCTGGGTGTTTCACATTTCTGCGGTTTTCCTCATCCTGCCACCACTAATAATCACCAACTGAACTGCTAAGTCTGAAGCTTCTCTATTGATTACAAGACCTGCAGTGAATAGAGTCAATGAGACACTTTCTTAAAATGCGTCTTTGTCATTATGTCCTGTTTTTACTCTTCCACTGGCACATATGTGTGCACAGCAACTCTTGTGGTAATAAATCACACCAAATCAGCCTCAAGGAGATTTCTCTTTTTTTTTTCTGCTCACTAAAGTGTTCACGAAAAGATTAAAAACAAGTTCTGTCTTAAGAAATAAAACGAATACTATAGGTGTAAAGGCAGGAAAACACTGGGAAAAACAAATTTTCAGGGGACACAGATTAGAGGATGATTCACCGGTGTATATGTGTGTGTGTGTGTGTGTGTGTGTGTGTGTGTGTGTGTGTCTGTGTCTGTGTTTATGTGTGTGTATCAGGGACCGACTATGGTGGGGAACATACTCGACCTTGCAATATCAATGTTGAAAACCAAAATGCTCGCCAAGTCCCTCCCTTTATAGAGTCTAGGGAAACAGAGATTTTGAATCAGTCCCCAGATGGTCCTGTCACCATGTAAGGCATGATCCACTGTTATCTGCCCCTAGAGCCCCTTTCTACCGTGTGATGACACTGGTGGTCACGACTGCGTTGCTGACATTATTCCAAAAGGAAAGCTAAAACTTGGTCTTGGGTTGGGCCACATTCTTGTCCTTAGCACGTTAGTCCACGTTGTGCTTTCCCCCAGCAGCTGCTTGACATAAAACTTCTCTGTGCTCTGCCTCATTCTGGCTGCAGAAAACACAGGCTCTACCTATGCTGGATGCCAAGGAACTTCCTCTTATGAGACTTATTTGTGATGTTCAACATTCGAATGATAACAGTCAAAGCACCACTTGAGGGTATCTATATGCAAAGTAAGATAAGACCTGCAACACCCCTTCTATTCACATCCCATAGTGTTCCCTGAACCTTTCCAAAATGATGCTGAGGCCAAGGGAAGCACAGTTCCACTGGAACCTTTCCAGGAGCACATGATGTAGGTAACCCAAAGGGCCCGTTTGGGATGTATTCATCCCTCCAGGACAGCCTGGCACTGGATAGGAGCGAAAGCAGACGGAACTGACCCTCTGAAGGGCGTTGAAAAAGGAAGGACCAGTTCAAGAAGGCCCACAGTAAGACCCCCAAAGAGGAGCCCAGGGAAAGCCAGCTGTCCTTCCCTTGGGGCGTCAGCAGACGGGGCTGCAGGAGCGCTGTGGAAGGGCCTCCAGGTCCCCAAGTGACAAGGCGGCTTGCACACTGAACTGTCTGCGTCTCTCTTTCCATTGTCACATGCAGGTGACACAGGCCTCTGCCATCCTCAGTCTCCCACAGCCCCGTGATATCCCTCAGCCTCTAGCATCATCCCTGGGCCCGCAGCCCAGGGGTCTTTCCATCCCCTTCTGCAGTCACCCTCAGACCTGCCTGCTGCCATGGGAACTCTTCTCAGCCTGTAGGGAAGAGTTCGACAGGACAACGATGTCATCCATTTGTTTCACCCTAAAACAGCTTTTCCTCCCTTAGTTAGTTCTCTCTCCTGGTCACATAGATGAGCAGAATTCTGGTTTGCTGTGCCTCTCCTAAGATCCAAGCACCACCCTGCCTTAGGTCATTGTTCTCCCTGTCCTGCTCACGGGACCCATGAGCTTGGCGCATCCAGAGAAGCAGAAGACATGGAGGGTGGGGTTTGCTGGGTACCATGACTCAGGGTGGATGTAGTCCTGGGAGGACAAGAACACCAGTGGCTGAGTGGATGCACTCTATGTGGATGAAGAGATGGCAGTACGATCCCAATAGGAGGTAGAGGACGAGATCTTTGCAAGGAACAGCTCAATGTGCCTCGCTCAGAGTGGCACTGGGTCTCAGTGAGTGAGGGCAAGTAGGGCCCTGGTACCAGGACCTCACCTTATACCCTGGGCAACTGGCCATAATGGGGTGGGCTCAAAGATCACGAGACAGCAGGCACCGCTGCTATTTACAGCCTGTGCCATTGCTAGCATGGTGGTGGGGCCTGGTAAGAACACAGGGCACAGTTATTCCTGCAAATGAGGAGCGAAGGTGCCATGGAAAGAAAATAAGTCCAAGGTCTAGTGGTCACCAGAAACACAAGCAAACTGCATGTGACACGGAACATAGGTCACCGGCAAAATGACGTACACCAAAGGCAGAGCATGTGAAATCTCTTCATTTATCATTCTTCTCTTATGGATAGAATATTTCCTATGCTGAATCGGTAATTCCTGCCATATCAGAATGTGACTGATACTTGGATTCAGTGTCCTTAAAGAGGAAATTATGTTAAAATGGATTCATGAAGTTGGTCCCTTATGTACAGAGGGATTAGGACTCACACAGGAAGAGAGAGAGAAAGTGCAGGCACAGAGGACCTGGGTGTGGGTAGCTCCCCGTCCACAGGGCTGATTGGCCAACATGTTTCAGGAGACCTCACGACCATCAGCCTGAAACCTTCCATGTCGCTACATTGGTCACACAGAGGACAGACACCAGAAAGGCCATGAGGAGCATGAAGCCAAAGATTTAGTGCTCTGAAGCCATTCTGTGTGCGATCCGGTGAGCTACAAGTCCACCTCTGGTAGGATGCTGCGACTGGCACCACACTTGACATAGGAAACGCTTCTGAGGCCACAACCTGTCTCACCCAGAGTCACTTCACTGAAGGATCTGCTCTGTCGTTCAATGGCCTCAGCCCCAGGCCTGCTTTTGGTTTGAAGACTCTCTCATGAACATTGGCCAACATATAACGGATTCTCTTCTAAAACGTCATGGTCCCTCTCACCCAGAGTCACTTCACTGAAGGATCTGCTCTGTCGTTCAATGGCCTCAGCCCCAGGCCTGCCTTTGGCTTGAAGACTCTCTCATGAACATTGGCCAACATATAACGGAATCTCTTCTAAAACGTCATGGTCCAAAAGTCACTCAGAGTCTGAAATGTCACATATGATTTGTCTTTCCACTTGTATCTTCAAAGAGCTTAGGTGATAACTAAAGTCTAGTTGTCTTTTAAATATCAAAGAAATATAGATCCTAACCAAATACGATCTCAAGAACGGATCCCCCAGCTAGCAAAAGGACACGGGTCAGAGGATTGCTCAAGACCCCATTAAGCCAAGAGTCTGAAACTAGATAGAATTGAGCACAAACCTAAATCACATGAAGTTATTAGCAAAACCTGAAAGGAATTGGAAAGAAATTCTGAATTTCAAAACAAACTGTAACGTGGTGAGACTGATTGAGACAAATGCAGCAGCCATTCTCGGTAAAACAAACAGCCAGGGCATGGTGCTGCAAGCCAACCACGCAGAGTGAGCCCTATTCCTCCTACATCCATCCAAGCCTTCTCACTCAGCACAAGGTAGCGGCCTAGACTGAACTGTGAGAGAGATGGTAGAGCTTAAACAAAGCACGGGGAACTTGAAATGTGCACAGCCATCTGAATGTGAACAGGGAAAGAAAAGAAAAGAAAACACCCCAAGAAACACGGGATGTTCAGCGAAAGTCTTCCTCCAGGCCAAGCGTCAATGGCTCAGCAGATTGACTCGGAAACCTGAAATCAGTGGTGCAGCTCCTCAGCCATGGTCTGGTGAGGAGTGAGACTCTGCAAGGTCCTTGAACTGTTTCTTTGGGAACATAATATGGGTGAATTGAAAATGCACCCATGGAAGTTGACTAGCTGTAACTGGAACCTTTGACTCTGACTCTGACTCTGACTCAGAGAGGGGACAGAAGCCCACATTGAGGCTCCAGAGTGCGTTGGCACCTGGGCTGTGTGGACAGCAGAGGCTGGAGCTCTGTTCTCGTTCTCTGCCATCAGGACCCTTTGCCAACAGAATCTTATGAAGGATTGAGAGGTTTTGGAGAGATTGCGTACGGTCACACCAAAGAAAGACAAAGAGAGGTTCTCAGTGATGAATACGTATTTATTAGGAAATCTTAAAATGACTGTTGAGAAACAAGCGGGTAGAGAAAGGTTGCCTAGAGCAAGGAATGAACCTGGGAAGGAAATAATCTCACACAGAAGAGGGCATGCTTTAAAGGTGCAGAGAATGTGGAATGGGCAGGGGAACGGTAATATGTGAAAAGAAAAAATGTGAGATAATGAAAAGATGGAAACAAAGTGTTTGTAGATTGGGGGGAAGGAGGGGGTGAAGGGATGGTAGGGGTAAGGGTAAAAAGAGAGAATCAAGAATTGTCATGTAGAAGTACAAGATCCCAACAATGAATGTAACTGTACTGTATCCCTAAAATGTACCAAGAAACTCAATTAAAGCAGAAAAAAAAAAAGAAGAACAAGAAGAAGAAGAGAGCATGCTGGCCTCGGCACTATTGCGACCGAGCTTGGGGTGTAGACTTCCTTGGGAGCTGGGCTATCCCATGCCTGGTGTTGCCTACCGGCCACCAGACAGGAAGGTGCGCAGACTGGAAGCCTGGAAGCATCAAGGCAGAAAAGACAGGAGCCCTGGATGCAGGAGCAGAGTCACAGGCCAAGGAGACAAGTCCCGCATTGCCCAGAACACAGGGAGAGAAGGGGAGGGAGTCAGAGGGAAGTCCCCGTGTCACCGACCTGGGAAGAAAGCTGGGCAGACAGCTAGCAGCAGCACTGCTTCTTGCAGCCACACTTCTGCTGGCAGCAGCACTTCTGCTGGCAACAGCCCTTGCCACAG
>NW_022900928.1:126453481-126454834 GCF_012274545.1 Fukomys damarensis
GGCTCTCCCTTGTTTACAGCCTTGCTGACTTGGCCTGGACCAGTATGTTCACTAGTAATAACTTCTCTGCAAAACGTTTGATGTGTAGTCATTAAATACGCTGATTGCTGCAGTCTATATGTGCTTAATGACCACCTTCATTGTGGAACTTGTTCCTATACATGCTATATGTGGATTCAACTTCTCCCATTCCCCTTCCTGCCCTGCTAACTCTCTTCCGCTTCTTGTTTACAAGAGCTTCGTTCCCATTTTATCCCATTTTATTGCCTTGTTTTGTTTTTTTTTTTTTCCTTTTCCTTCTTTCCTTTCCCTCTCCTGCCTCCTTTGGGCCTCTCCCCATCTGACGTCCATTGTCCTCCTGGTTTACACGGCAGCCAGGCGATGCTAACCTGGGCCGCACTGTAGGAACACAGTCAACATCTCGGCACCCCTGCTTCACGATCACCCTGCGTTAACGTGTCATTCAATTCACCGGTTCCTTCTTGCGAGTGTACAGGTGACCAGCTCTACCTGAAAAGTATTGGTAGGGAGTGGCACACTTCCCGTGCTGCACCCCTCATCCCCCACGGAGAGCCCTGACCCGAAGCTCGCTCCTTCCCCACATCCTCCTCAAGCCAGGACAGCGCACTTCATCGTCGTGGGTTTCATTTCCTCAGGAATGGTCTCTGCGCCTTTTCTGCAGCGTGTGTCTCCTGCCTAAGATGTGAGCCACACCATGCAGAAGACACTGAAACGGTGGGTTTCAGGTGGGTGCTCGTGATTTCCCTTTCCCACAGGGGTGTTCCTATTGAGTCGGAGTGACTTCAGCTGCACGTTTGGAGAGGGAGAGAGAAAAGCTGGGAGAACCCCAAGTCTCTAGTGCCCTCCACAGTTGAAGGTGTAGTTGTATGCTGTGCAAGTGAAGACCCCTCCTAAGTGTCCGCTGATACTAACTGGCCTGCACGTGGCTTTACCGGAGAGGACTGACTGTTAGTTTTGTGCTTGATTCAGCAGAGTGAGCAAGGCTGTAAACAAGGGAGAGCCCCAAACAACCCAGGTGAAGCCACAATGGCCACAAGAAGGAAGTGAGGGAGGTCAGGTGTCCTGGTCATTCCCTTTCCTTGTCTGAGATGGTACAAAAGGGGCCCCCGGCAGGAGGGGCATAAGACTCCTCTGCTCTCCTGAGTCCTCTCTCCTCTCCTCTCCTCACCTCACCTGAGTCCTCTCTCCTGACAACATGAGTAGCTGTGGTTGTGGTGGCTGCAGTGACAGCTGTGATGGCTGCAACAGCTGCACCAGCTACAGGTGCTACCGGGTCGGCGGCTGCGGTGGCTGCTGTGGCTGCTGTGGCTGCGGCGGCGGCTGTGGTGGCTG
>NW_022900928.1:126462849-126483075 GCF_012274545.1 Fukomys damarensis
AAATGGGCTGTTTCCAAGTTTTAGCTATTACAAACTGTGCCGTTAGAAACATAGGTGCACATATATCGCTGTGCTATGATTCTTTGATTCTTTTAATTATTTTAAAGAAACCCCGCAGAAGGATGGCTGGATCCAATGGAAACTCTAGGCCCAGCTCTTTGAGGTATCTCCATATTGATTTCCATAGTGTTTGCACCAGTCTGCACCCCCACCAACAATGGCGAAGGGTTCCTTTCTCTCCACAACCTGGCCAATATTTGCTTTTGGTTGATTTCCTGATAGCAGCCATTCTTTGTGGGGTGAGGTGGAATCTCAGTGTTGTTTTCATCTGCATCTCTCAAATGACCAGTGATGTGGAACATTTTTTCCTATATTTACTTGCTGCGTTTACTTCTTTGTCTGAGCAACCTCTGTTCATTTCAGATGCCGATTTTTGAATTTGGTCTTTATATTTGGGGGGCTGATTTTTTGAGTTCTTTATATATTCTAGATAATAGTCCTTTGTCTGAGGAGCACCTTGTTTTCAGTTTTGGTAACCGTTATCCATTGGCACTTCTTTTCCATAGCCTGTTTGCTCCAACTTCCCAGGAAGAATTCAGTCTTGGTCTCCCTAGTCACACCTATGATCACTCCTGTATGGGCAAGATCATTAAACCACCAGTGCCCTCTACCTTGAACCCCCCCCCTTTGGCGGCCAGTTGCTCAGGGGATAAGGTGAGGCCCTGCTACAAGTTCCCCTCTTGCCCTTATTTCACTGAGACTCAGTAACACTCAGAGGAAACCAGGAAATCCCCTGGTGCACTCTGTTTGTAATCTGCACCTGGACCCCCTGAGAGATCCTGGAGTCTCTCCTTGCTCTGTGCTCCTCACCTGTGCGGCTGAACGCTGTCCTTTGGCACCCCAACCTATGTGACCCTGGCTGGCCTGCAGTGACTCCAGCTCTCTAGGGCCTGTGAGGACAGCAGGCTGTTTCCTTCTCCTGATCCTGTCTTCTGCATCCTGCTGTGACCGTACCTGACATCATTGCGAAAGATACAATGCAGCCCTGTGCCATGACACAGGCATGTCCTGGCAGCACTTTTGGAGACTGACAGTGGGAGGAGGTTGGGAGTGACAGGGGCAGGAGAGTGACAGGAGCTTGGGAGGGAGGTTCAAACCCAGCCTGGGAAAATCAGCAATTTAGTGAGACCCTGTCTCCAAACAACAAAACAAAACAAATGAATGACACGAAGGATGTAGCTCTGTGAGGTCTACCCCTAGTACCACAAGGAGCTGAAAGAACATAGTGTGCATGCACTCAGCCTTTCAAGCTCTTTTCCTCCCAGATCCACGGCAACACTGAGTGAAGATACAGCAGACCCGCCCAGCTGACATCTACTTCTGTGGACTGAGACAACATCACACTTTCAGGGAGTGGGACTGGGAGCGCAAGAATCTAAGAAGGGCTGGAGCTTGGATGCTGTGAAGGGCTCCTTGTTCCAGAATTCTGCTGATGAACATCACTGGGGGATAACAAACTCAAGTGAGAAGAAGCTGTTGTAGGCTCTGCGGGGGGAACTTGGGCTGCTGTTCTGACCCTTCCCTCCTGGCCGAGGACAGCGCCAGGGTGGGAGTGGGCGGGAAGCGAGGAGAAGGATGAATCACAGGCCCAGGGATGATCCTGTAGGCTGAGGGATCTCACGGGGCTGTGGGAGGCTGAGGACGGCAGAGGCCTGTGTCGTCTGGAAATAGAGATGGAGGTAGGTGAGCGTCTGCACCTGGGTTTCACTTCCAATCCCGGAGGCCCATCCATAGCCCTCCCGCAGCCCCATCTGCTGACGCTCCACAGGGAAGGACAGCTGGCTTTCCCTGGGCTCCTGTTTGGGCGTCTTACTGTGGGCCTTCTCGAACTGCTCCTTCCTTTCTCTTGGCCCTTCCACCTGGTCAGTTCAGTGTGCGTTCACCCCTATCCTGTGCCAGGCTCTGCTGGAGGGACGAGGACACCCCAAGTGGGCCTTTGGGGGCTGCTGCAAATGTGTGCTCCTGGCAGGATTCCGGAGGAACTGTGCTTCCCTTGGCCTCAGCCTCACTTGAGGGCTCAGCTGGGAGCCCTCTCCCCACGTCCTGTTATTCTGTCTTTGCTGCTAAATAAACTCTAAGGGGGCCAGGACAAGGATCAGCCAGCATCATCCGAGATTAGTAGAGGAAAGGTAGTTGGGGATTTTATTTCATTGTGCACGTGGATACCTTCAGCGGGCCTATGTGAGCTTTCTATTACTGTAACAAATACCCGAGGCAGTCAGCTTCTAAAGAGAGAAGATTGATCTTGGCTCACAGTTTCAGATTTTGTAGGCCTCGTTGGCCCCATGGCTTTGCGCCTGCGTGAAGCTGCTTACCTGTGGTTATTAGGAGAAGAAGGGTGGAAGAAAGTGTGCAGTTACTTTCTCCATGCTAGGACCCTCACCCAGTGACCGCAAGGCCTCCCACTAGTATTACTCATTCACTAAAATGTCTGTGTCTATTCTCCACATTAGATCTCACTTTTTACTCTTTGCTGTGCATGCACATGTAACATTGGCCTTATTGGTTCAGTTCAAACTTGTTTTTCCTTATGGAAAGATGGGATAGAGAATGCAAAGTGAATAAGAGATGCAAGAGATGGCTCTTTGAGGTTAATTCAGTGTGAATTCATTACCACAAGAGTTGCTGTGTACAGAGCTGTGCCAGTGCAATGGTATAAACAGGACGTAATGACAAAGAGGCGTTTTAAGAAAGTATCACATTGATCCTCTTGACTGCGTTTTATCAAGAGGGTTTGTAATCAACAGAGAAGCTTCCCATTTCATAGATCGCTTGGTGATCATTAAGTGGTGGCAGGATGAGGAAAACCACAGAGATGTGAGACTCCCGGGCGCTCGTGTAGGGCTCAGGTCATTCTTGTGACCTACAAGGAGAGGAGGGGACAAAAGGAGGAAACTTACTCATCACAGTCACGTGCAGCACCTGCCTAGGAACAGAGCTGGGCAGACAGCTAGCAGCACCACTGCTTCTTGCAGCTACACTTCTGCTGGCAACAGCCCTTGCCACAGCCACAGGAGCCACAGGAGCCACAGCAACAGCAGCCACAGCAACAGGAGCCACAGGAACCACAGCCACAGGAGTGACAGCAGGTGCGGTGGTAGCAGCAGACCATGGAGATGCTGCAGCAGCTGCAGCCGCCGCAGCAGCCACAGTCACCACAGCCGCCACAGTTGCCACTGCAGGCCCCACAACCACAGCTACTCATGGTGTCGGTAGAAAGGACTCAGGTGAAGTGAGGTGAGGAGAGAGGACGCAGTAGAGCAGAGGAGTGTGAAGCCCCCTCCTGCTAGAGGCTCATTGTGTAGCAGCTCTGGGAGAGGTGAAGGAGGACACATGACCATTTCCTTGTTATTATTTGATCTTATGCTACATGCAAGACTCCCAGCAGCCCTTATTTATTTCCTTTTTCAGATCTCTTTGTCATCCACACATTTTCAGTCTTGCTTAGTGTTTCCTCAAACTATAGTCTAGTATAAGCAGAAAGTTCCGGGGTAGCAGTCTGACAGCCAGGGGCAGAACAAAACTCTGAAAGCAATGGGCAGCTCTCTCCCTCTCCCCAAAGTGCCCAGGTGCCCGGCTGAGCTGGGATTGGGGCGTATGGACCCCCAGAGGCATCAGTAGCTTGGGGCCAGCTGGACTTTGGGCTTCTGCAATGTTGGTAAGTGAAGCCGAAGGCACATTCCTTACCTCAGAGAGATTGCCTGGGACATAACGCTGCTAACCAGTATGTGAACTGGGAAGGCCTCAGTCTGAGGTTTCCGGATTCCATCTTCATCCTTGTAGAGCAGTGGGATCAGGGAATTAGAATCTTCACTCCCTGCCTCTCTGTTTGCCGCATACCTGTGCAGTTCACCAGCTGCACAGCCACCCCTTAATGATGGTTGTAAAAGTTAGACTAAATCATTGCAGGCGTCCCTATTTTGTTGATGCAATCCTTGGTATGTTTTGTTTGAGGTAAGGCATTACTTTTGGTCATGACTGGATAATATTGATTGACATATGTGAGATCCACTTTGGAGCTAAGATTCTGACCTGGCCTCTCTTGGGTGTAGACTCCGTGTGCTCTTCTCAAGGAGTAGTGGGTCTGGAGAAAGTAGGAAGAGAGCTGAAGGAGGAGCCAGTAGGGAGAAGGAAATACACTCCTGTGAAACGGAGAGTATAACTGTGGCTCATGGTGGGATCTGGAACTGTTACAACAAGAGGGTTTTTAAAACACAGGTAAAGGGGCCGGGGCTTTAGCTCAGTGGTTCTGCTGCCTGCCTTGCAAGTACAAGGTCCTGAGTTCAATCCCCAGTACAAAACAAAACAAAACAAAAACCCCCCAAACAACAACAATAACAAACCCACCACATGTGAAGACCTTTTAAGTGTCAGTGACGTTCTTGTCAGGCATGCTGACAAGAGGTAGCGGAATTGTCAGAGGCTCATGATCCTCTGCTCATTTTCTCACCCCAGGATGAGAGTTCTCCAGGGATTTCAGCAAGAGGAGAGGCTGGAAGTTACCTTGGGGTGTATGGCACCGTGTATGCGACACCCCAGCCCATCCCGGCGGTATCTGGGTGGCACAGTGCTTGAAAGGGCTCTGGGGTTGCTTGAGCCAAGAGAGGATGTGGTGGAGCTGCATATGTATGAACAGAGTCGAAGCTGTCAAGGAGGCCAACTCAACAGGATTGGGCGAGCACAGATGCAGGACCGAGAGAAAGGAGTCAAAGGTGACTTTCATGGAGCAACAATGTGTGGAGCAGGAGCAGAGGAGGAGGAGGAGGAAGCAGTTACTTTGTTTGGTGGAGGGTTGGCAATCGGGTAGGGAACGTTCAAACCAGCGCGGAGCTTGTGACATCCGAGGTACCTGTGGGACCCCAGAGGGGAGAGATGGTGCCGAGTTTTGGGTACGAGGCAATTCAGATTTTGGAGGACACTTAGAGCAGGAGCGACACACTTGAGAAACTGAGCAGAGAAGGGCCTTGTGGAAACAGACGCATGGATGTGAGCTTGACCTGTCAGGGAAGAAGCCGAGTATGAGGAGGGAAGGGAACATTGTGTCGGACTTTTGATAGGGAATCAAGGGGGCTAAAAGAGAGAGAGAGAGAGAGTAGAGAGAGAGAGAGAGAGAGAGAGAGAGAGAGAGAGAGAGAAAACGGTCACACGGTCATTCCCTGTGAATTTTCATTTTGGGGAAATATAGCAGGGAACATACAAACTCGTGAGAAGGAGACTGGTCATTTCAATGATGTACAGTGTATACTAGTGTAGAGGATGTGAACTTTTTTTTTTTAATACCAGGGATCAGACTCAGGACCTTGCGTTTGCCAGGCGAGTGCTGAGCTAAGTCTCTGGCCCTAGAAGTTGTGATTAAAAAAAAATGTGTTCCATTTGGATGCTCATAACTTTCCTTTGGATTTGAGTGTTTTTCTGAAGCAGGGCAATTTCAACTGGATGCATGCAAAGAAAATCACTGAGAAATGGGAAAGAGCTGGAAGCAACCCTGAGTCTCTACTTATCTCAAATATCTAAAAGATTCACTTGTGTGGCTATGAATGCTAAGATCTCTTCTCAAATGTTAGTATCTCCTGGTTTGTTTCCAAAATGGATTTGAAAAGGAAAAGTCAATATTAGCAAAGGGATTGAGTCAAAAGAAGTCGGCAAGGCTGTAAACAAGGGAGAGGCCCAGACAACCCGGGTGAAACTGCAATGGCCACAAGAAGGAAGTGAGGGAGGTCAGGTGTCCTGGTCACTCTCTTTCTTTTTCTTAGATGGTACAAAAGGGGCCCCTGCAGGAGGGGCATCAGACTCCTCTGCTCTCCTGAGTCCTCTCTCCTCACCTCACCTCACCTCACCTGAGTCCTCTCTCCTGACACCATGGGTAGCTGTGGTTGTGGTGGCTGCAGTGGTGGCTACAGTGATGGCTGTGGTGGCTGTGGTGGCTGTGGTAGCTGTGGCGGCTGCCACAGCTGGGTCAGCTGCAGGTGCTACCAGGTCGGCAGCTGCTCCGGATGCTGCCCCTACTGCTGTGACTGCTGCAGCACCCCTGTGGTCTGCTGCTGCCGCCACACCTGCTGTCGCTCCTGTGGCTGTAGCTTCTGTGGCTGTGGCTCCTGTGGCTATGGCTGTGGAAAGGGCTATTGCCAGCAGAAGAGCTGCTTCCAGAAGCAGTGCTGCTGCTAGGAGGCCACTCAGCTTTTGGGCTGGTGTAGCAGGTGATTATTAGTTCATCAGACTTCCATTTTACCCTTCATGGATGTTCTGCCACCACTCATGCTGGACTTTGTTTCAAGTCCCTCCACGTGAAGCATTTTCAAACTGCTAGGAATCATCTTATGGAAAAAGTATGCTTAAACCAAGAACCTCACAAGCCTTGGACCTCTGCTTAATGAGTTCCCTGTTCTAGGTGATGGGTGTTTGCTGCCACTCCGTTCCTTTGTTCTACTTTTGCTTCTCTGCATGCAATATCCCTTTTTAACCTCTATGCTGCAAATTACATAATATTGTCCTAATTTCCACTTAAAGTATAAGCCTATAAAAGTACGTTTTTGTGTTGTTTTTTTTTAACCATATTAATCTTTGTGTTTTCTGAAAGTTGAGAGATTTTCATTTTCAACTAAAGCCTTTGAAACTCTTGCAATGGTGGCACCATTAGAAAAGGGTCAGGCCTGTGGGGAGCAAAGCTTTCCCCTTGGTGGATCATCTTATTGTCTCTGAAGACCACCCTCCCATGCACCCCTGGAGTATATTTCCCTCAGCCGGTGTTGGTCCCTATTAATCTAACAGAACATAGCCCTTTAGTTGTAGCTCAACACACCAAGCATGGGCATTGCTATCAAGACCTTAATATAGAATTGAATGGCATGGCCAAAGCTATTTGGGTTTTGTTGGCTTTTGCATAATTTATTCAGTCATGTTCAGGATTTAAAAATGTATTTCCAAGCCAGGCATAATGACCTATATCTATAATCCCATCATTCTGGGAGGCTGAGGTAGGGGATCACAGTCTTAGCAAGCTAGCAAAGAAGAGCCTAGTCTTAGCAAGTTAGGATGTAGCAAGGTCCAGTCTCAAAATAAAATAAAATAAAATAAAAAGGTGGGGATGTAGCTCAGTGAAAGGGTCAGCCCCCAGTACTGCCAATGAATGAATAAAGGAATGAATGAATGAATGTACTTCTATAACTGGTCAGAATCTCTAATTAGGTATTCTATGCCAATAAATTTGGCCTCACCTATATACATCTCTTTCACAACAATCCCACACCTGTAGGATACATTCCCATACACATTCTAATTTATGTCCATAAAAATCAAACACTGTCCATGTACTTCTCTTGCTGTGGCATGTACCTCCTCATGTACCATGCTTTGTAGCTCATCTTCACAGCCTTCTGGGACTTGCATAGAGTTGTAGGTCTGCAGTAAAGAGAGGAGATCTGGGTACTCCACAGTGCTTTAAACAGCAAATGCTAGGGTCGGGGAGGAACATAGGTTTTCTTCAGGCAGAGGAGGACTACAAAATGGGAGAGAAGAAGGAGAAGGAGGAGAAGGAAGAGGAAAAAGAGGAAGGGGAAGAAGAGGAATCCATCTGGAGCATGTTGAGCTGGAGATGTGTATTAGACAGACATCTGGATGGAAACGCAGAGTAGGCAGATGGGGTCTGAAGATCAGGGGAGAAATCAGAGCTTGAGCTACCAATTTGGAGACGTCTATGGACAAACTCAGAGCCTGCATGAAATCATCAAACAATGCAGAGAGAAAGCAGCTTCAAAGGCTTAACCTTAAGTTTGTCCAAGATTGAAAGCTTTGAGAGGAGAGGGCAGCAAAGGAAACAGAAAGGAGCAGCCAGTGAATTAGAGGGAGATCAAGAGTGCATGATATCTTAGAAGTCACAGCAGATGCTTCAGGGACAGAGAGCAAGCACAGCACAGTGACAGTGCCACCAAGAGCGGAGTAAGGTGAGTCCTGATGGCTGAGACTGCCTGATTAGCCAAGGAGCTTCGGTGTTGGTGATAGGCAGAGGACTGAGAACAAAAGGCTGATAGGAATGGTGACAAGGTATGAAAAGAAGAATTAGAGATAGGCATGAATTCAATTTTCCCAAAAGTATTTGCTCTGAAAGCACAGCACTAAGTAAAACAATCTACACTAGAATGCCTACTCTATGCATGTATAATTTTTAAAGTTAAGATCAGTTATGTGTTCAGGAAAGAACAAACAAGAGACTTCTAGGTATTGACAGTATTCTCTGTCCTGCGTGATGAGTAGCGGGGTTTTTATTGTATAACTACCTGTTATAAAGATTTGTTATTTGCTGAAAGTGTATTTGTTTTATGTACTCCTCTCTGTATGTGTTATAGTTCAAAGTGCTACAAAGTTAAGAGATTCATAAGATCACATGTGTGAAAAGGCAACAGATAATAACACTGCTGAGTCAGAAACATATTTAAGAAGGAATATTCCAAATTACATGTAGGCTAAATTTGATTTAGAATGACAAAAAGAGGGCTGGGGATTTAGCTCAGTGGTTCTACCACCTGCTTTGGAAGCGCAAGGTCCTGAGTTCGATCCCCAGTACAACAGCAACACAACAAAGAACAGAAAGAATGATCAAAAGAGTATATGCCTTATGTCTGATTCATAGGTGAACATTTGTATCTTTCTGTTTATTAAAAACAGAATCTTCAAATCATAAGATATTAAGGATTAGGGCAGAAAAAAGTATTCAAAAAGTATAACCAATGTGCTATCACACCCCAAAATAATGAACACTTTCTTAATATCATATGGCTGGTGATCCAATTTCTCTAAATTTTGAAAGCATTTTTAGCTTTATTGTATAAGTCAGGATTCAGATGAGTCACATCTTGAACTCCTCTCTACTTTCTGGAATTGTATAAATATTTCTCTATATTACATATCTCCTTCCTTTCTCGGACAGAAATTGTGTAATCTACTTCTAATATTTTAGTCATTTCCCTTGGAATGTTAACACCTTAGCTAACTGTTGTATTGAGGGTGGTGGTGATCAGAGGACTCTGCTCTGAATACAGGAAGGAGTGGGGAGAACTATCTGGAAAGAATTTCAGAGCAATAGTAAAACTGATGAAATAGCTGTCTGCATTTTATTGTCACTACACATCAACCATGGTGATGAAGGACGCCTCCCTATCAGCTGGGCTGTTTGTCCCTTCCCGCTTGGCACGCCACTTGCCTTAATCTATTCTTTGCTGCTAGAACAAAATCCCTGAGACCAGCGAGTTCACAAATAACTAAAGTTTACTTGGTCCTGGGGCCAGAATGTCTAAGAACACGGTGCTGGCATCAGTGTGGATCTGGCGAGCGCCTTCCTGCTGCATGACAGGGGCATCGTGTAGCGAGATGGAGCAAGCACACTCGTTTGGTTCCCTCTTCCGTTTCATCAGAGTCATTAATGCCATCATGGTGGCCCCACCTCAATGGCCTCATCTCATTCTACTTCCCTTCTAAGGGGCCCATCTCCAAATACCTTCAACACGTGAACTCAGGGGTCAAATTTCTAGCATGAAATTTGAAGGATGAAAACTTGAAGGGTGTGTTCAAACAGTGTCTAATCAACATTTTTTACTTTCTCCCGAACTTAGTTTTAAATGTTCTATTGACATGGACTGTTATTGTCCCATATTTTAATATTATCTTTTAAAAATCTCATCAAGACATAGAATATAAGCATTATTGTCTTCATGGTCATTGTTTCAATTTACTCATGTTTACCTTCTCCCACATTCCCTGTTGCATCAGATGGGTCAATTTTCCTCCTTCCTGAATTGCATCCTTATTACAAATTGCTTTTGTTAGGGTCAAATGGTGATAACACACACATGCTCCATTTCTGTTTGAGGATATCTTCATTTCACTCATATTTCTAATGTGGTTTTCTCTCGTGTATAATTCCAAGCTGGCAAATATTTCAACATTTTAAAGGCATTGTTCCATTGTTTTTCTGGCTTCCACTGTGCACTGTTGAGAAGTCCCTGGTCAAACTAATTGTCATTTCTCTTTGGTGATTCACTTGATAACTTTATAGTCCTCTGGCTAGTTTAAAGATTTCTTTCCTTCCTTCTCTCTCTGGCTATATTCTATAGTATCACTATAGTGTGTTTGCATATCCATTTATATTCATGCATCCTTTTGAGATTTGTTAGACTTCCTAAATCTGAATTTATCTCCTAGGGAAAATTCTCAGTAAATATTTATTTATCTGTCTCTTTTTATTGTCTCTGTTTTCTTCTCAAGCACTTCCAAGTAAGTACTTGTTTAACTTTATCACTTTAATCTCCATGTATGTTAATAAGTTTTCTATTTGTACTTGCTCTGTACTATAACCTAGGTGATTTCTTCTAACAGTAATTTTTCCTGTATGTGCATCTAAATTGTTCTCAATATGTTTATTAAGCTTCTAGTTCTGATGAGTTCTATTTTTCTAAAAATTCATGATCACTTATAATGTATCATATTCTGGTTTTATACTGTTATTTTCTTGTGTGTAAATATTTTATTTTGTTTTCTAGCGCTGGAAATTCCTTTTCCTTAACTCTCTGTTGGTCTGACCATGCCATTTATTATTTTAGATGGCTTATTCATGGCACTTTATATGATTTTGGATTTTCAAACAAATCATTCATATTCAGTAGAATTTCATCTGTGGCAATGTTTCGGTTCCTGTGTTGAAGGGAATTCTTTCAGAGATCAACTGGGGACACTGCCAGTCAGGGACATGCTCTACTATATTTCGAACCTCAGAAAAAAATACTGGCTTTAAGAATTGGGCTCCAGAATCCTGTGCCTGTTGGCTTATGTAGGCAAATTCTCAGGACAAATTCCTCCAACACCACTCAGCTCGGTCTTCTTTGTTACCTCCTCACCACAGTTTCATATTTCATTCTGATTCACATTTATTCGATTACAACACTGTACACTTTAAATGCAGCTATTACATGTCAATTAAAAAATAAAATCATATCAATTTTGATATATGCAAGGCTGGTTAAATCCCAACAGATCCCATTCCATGCATTTACTATAATAACATCCTTGTTTTGCTTTTTGGGAGGTAATCTTTCTGTGCAGAGTGCCCCTTTCCTTGCTAAGGCCTCTGAAATTACAATGAAAAATCCATTTTCATGGTTCTAAGTTTTATCTAATTAAAGGCAGACTAAAGTACCCCTTATCCTAGCCAGTTAATCTAATGGAGTGTGCAATCAGGGCCCATCAGCTGGTCCCAGAGCGGCTGAGCACCGTGGCTACCACAGTGCTGGGGAGGAAGGGTCACGCTCTTCCCCCCAGGAGGATGTCAGCGACAGAATAGAACAACACCTGGGGTTTCTGTGAGCTCCAGGCACTCCTGTGCACGCCAGCCTTTTCTTTTTATGTTCACCTCCAAATTCAGTAGCAAGAGTAGCTTTTCCTATCTTATCCTTCAAGATCCTCCAGCGAAGAGGAGACTGGAGGCAGCCAGAACAGCAAGCAGGAGCAGGGTCAGCACTGACGCTCGCCCAGTCTGCTCCCTGAAGCAAAGGCTACCTCGGCAACCTGCAGGTGGAAGCAGACAGAGTGAGAGGGATGGCGAGGTCAGGCCCTGCTCATCGTAGCTGGGTGCTCGGCCACGAAGCCTGTGGGGTGATGACTTCATCTATCTAAAATACCAATTTGAAAAATTAACCTTCTTTTTAGACATTGTATACTTGTTTACCCACCACCTCCAAACACCCTCTTATACTCAGAGTTGTGCGTTTTATTTTATTTAATTTTTTGTAAATAAGATTCTCTCTTGAAAATTATTTTATGTCACCAGGATATCACAGAGTACCTTTAGTAGAGATAGTTCTTAGTTACTACTCCTTATATAATGAACTGTGCATTTAAAGATTATTAGAAACTATTTTCTAAATGAAGTAAAAATGAGGTTTTTGAGCTTTGCTCATAAGTTTTTCTCACTAATTTCTGTGTCACCTTCCCAGATGATGTTGGAAATCCATTAGCAAGCTGTGTTGTGACAACGATTTGAGAAGTGCAGAGAGAGAGAGAGAGAGAGAGAGAAACGTCAGGATGTCTCAGTGCGACCTTCTTTGATGAATCTCTGTGTCACTTGAAAATGTTGACTGTCTGTATTTTCTGTATTTTAGGATCCAAAATTTTAAAGTGTCGTTTGACACCCCATTCACAGAATATCGTTAAGTGCAGAGTCAAAGCTAAGGGAAGATGCCAGTTGAGATTCAGGGTATTAATCAATATACCTCTATATTGTTGACTCGAAAAAGTTTAAGTCAAGCATGCTTAATTAGATCCCTACTGAAAATCGATTTTTAAGTAGCTTGCTCTTTAAGCCAGGGACTTGCAATAACACACTTTATTTTTGGAGTCCAGGGAAACACTTTATGGGAATAGGGTTTGTCTGGCATTATGCTTTTGAAACTTATGCTTTTTGCTGATCCTGCTCAGGTACCCGGGTACCTTCTTGGTACCTTCTTCAGAACCTGAGCTTTAAATTACTTTCAGTGGAAGAACCTAATGGAAAGCTGCTCTGAAGTGGAAGTCAGCATCGACCAGAAGGTAGGGCAGAAATACAAAAAAAAAAACCTTAGAGGAGTGTCTTAAACCCTGTTCCTCTTGGTTGGTGAAGGTGAAGAGATTTGGAGTGCTTGAACTGTCAGAAGGTAAAGCTTAGGGCTGGGGATTTAGCTCAGTTGTTCTGCTGCCTGCCTTACAAGTGCAAGGTCCTGAGTTCGATCCCTAGTACAAAAAAAATAAAATAAAAAAGAAGGTAAATCTTGATTTATGTCTGTCAAATTTCTGATTTTTCTGAGGTTTTTATTGATTAATCAGTTGATTGTGGTACTGGAGATTGAAGCCAGGGCCTTCAAGCTGAGCCCTATCCTAAGCACTTTTTTTTTTCTTCAAAACATTTTTGTTCTGGGAAAGGGTCTTGCTAAATCAATAAATTGTCCTGGCTGGGTGTGGACTGGGAATCTTGCTGGTTCAGCTGCTCGCAGTGCTGGGGTCACCATGCTTGGCCTTGGACGCTCGTGTGACACCTCCGCTCCTTGGGATGCGAAATCACAATGTATTGATCTGCCGGTAAAGAAGACATTTATATCAGGTCCTAGAGAATGATGGCAGAAAGGGTAGGTGGATGACTTGTTTTCATCTCTACTCCTCCTTTCTTGTCTAACTCAGAGCAATTCATTCTTTTGGAATGAGGACATCTTGGATTCAAGGACAAGTAAAAGAGATGTCTGCAGATGATTAATGTGTATCTTTATAAGTGCTAAGTGCATCCTAACCATGCTGAGTAATGTGTATAGATGTTATTTATCCAATTCAGGAGAGAGAGAGAGAGAGAGAGAGAGAGAGAGAGCTATGTATGGAGGACATCATGGGCCAGAAATGGTGTGTACACACACCCGTCTCTCAGCAGTCCTGGGGGTTGAACTCAAGATTTTCATGCTAAGCTACATCTCCAGCCTTTAAAACAATTTTTTTTAAAAAAATTTGGAGAGAGGGTCTTGATAAGCTACTAAATGACTTATGATCCTCCTGCTTCATCCTCCCAGAGTGCTAGATTACAGGCATTTCCAACCATATCTGGCTTCTGTTTCATTGATGAGAAAACTGAGACAGTAAAAAAAGGTTTACTTCAAGATAATCCAGGGACCAGCGTGAAGGATTTCATGGGAGATCCTGGGGAATAAAGCGGGCCCTACAATGATCAGTGTTGAAGGTAGGGGGCAAGATCATGATGCTTCTATTGTATTATTCTACTTTTTATTCATTTGAAATTTTTAAAGTCAGTGATAAACATCAAGACTGAAACTCAGATTTTGCTGACTCCAACTTATTCTTTCTCCCTTGTATCACACATAATGATTTCTGAAAAACTGCAGAGCAACTTGGAAGCAAGAACATAAATCTGGAATGGAATTTTAGTTTAGAAAGTTAACAGTTGATTTTTTTGTGATTTCAAACAGTATTGAGTCCCTTTGAATCACAGTTTTAATAATTTCTAAATAAGGATCCCATTTCCTCTATTGAGCCAGTGTGAGGATAAAACAGGTTTTCAAAAAAAAGTCCCAGTGTTATTTCATTTACTTGTGTTTACTAAAATGATTTCCTTTTGTCTTTCTTTTTGTGAAAAGGAGATAACTCAATATTTAAACATTTTATATTGCATATTTGTAAAGGTAGCTAAGACTGACTCTTCCATCCAAGAAACTGGGAAGGTTTAATGGAATCCGCGAACTAAGCTTTAATAAGGTTGAACTTTAGGGCATGAAAAGCCCTTAAGCGGTGGATAATAAAAACCACTTCAACTAGACTTTATGACTCTGCCCTATACAGACAGCAGTTTCATTCTTTGACCTGCTTAGTGAAAGGTTCACCTGCATAGTGGAAAGAATTTTAAAGAAATACAATCTACATTGACTTCACCATCTTTATATTTTTGCAATACAAACTTACTCTGTTTAAGACAATTATGCTAAATGAAAAACTCCAGAAACAAAAGGTTGTCTGTGACATTATTCTGCTTCTGGCATTCTAAAATGACAAACTACAGGCTGCAGCATGGGTCAGTGGTTGCCAGAAACTTGGGGAGGGGAGAAGGGATTCATGGCCAGGGGGCTAGGGCACTGATTGCTTGGGGTGAGGAAAGTGTTCTTTTGTCTTTGTTGCATGGTGGTTACTCAGCTTTGTTTTTTATTTTTTAATGTTTTGGAAAAGGGGATTGAACTTGGGACCTTGCACTTGCAAGGCAGGCTGTAGCACCACTCAGCTGAATCCCCAGGCCCCAGTTACTCTGCTTTATAAGGTGTGATTGAAAAATATGGTGAATGTTTTAAAATTATTACAGTAAAAGACACACTACTGCTGATTCCCTCAAGATAATCCCCTTTCTTTTGAACACACATCGCATTGTCCTTGCCGCTTTCTGAAGTAGTTCTGAAAGTGAGGCACTATCGCACAATCATGGCTGCCTTGATGCCCTGAGTGCATTACAACTGTTTACTTTCCATGGTCATTTTGGCTTTGGGGAAGAGCCAGATGTGGTGTGGTGCTAGATTTAGTGTGATGGCCCAGCCGTCACAACACGAACATGCCTGAGTTGGGGAGTGAGGATTAAGAAAAGACAGCACACTCAATAGTGTGGAGACAAGAAGTCTGATTTATTTTACAGAAACAGCTCTTTTTAAAGGCACACCAACAGGAAGCACCAAGCAATTATTTGTATGCAAAGACTGGATTTTCTGACTCTTACGGAGAACAGCTCTTTGGCTATCTCTTCAAGTTCCTTCCATCACAGGGTCAAAGAACAAACAAATTTAACAAAGTCCTTGAGCCGGGTGTGGTGTTGCACACCTGTAATCCCAGCACTCTGGAGGTGGAGGTAAAAGGACTGTGAGTTCAAGACCGGCCTGGATTAGACAGTGAGTTCCAGGTCAGTCTCATCTACATAGCTGAGACCCTGTCTCAGGAAAACCAAATAAACAGAGTCCTTGAAAAGGAACAAAAGTTACATAGATTGTATCAATGCCTTAATGGTAGAAGAAGAAGTTATTTTTCCAATGTCAAATGCCAGCGAGTCATGGCTGGCCCCCACAATTTAGTGAATAAGATGGGTGAGGACACACTATGATGTTTCCAGAAACTTTTTTTTTTCCATTGATAGTACTCGGCAGAGCCATTCACCATATTTTTTATTCACCATATTTTTGATGACACCTCATAAAGACACTTACAAAAGAGGACTTCCAGACTTCTTTAAAAAAAAAAAAAGTGGCAAGAAGGATGGGAGAAACGTGTTTGAAGCAAAAGTGAGTATTTTGAAGGGGATAAATGAGAATGTGTTTTTAGTGTAATAAATATTTTGAATTTAAACATTCACCATATATTGTGGTCACCTTTCAATTCTTGTATGTTGCCCCCAATTCATAGACATGTACATGAGAAAGCATGTTTCCAAGTGTGAATTACATTCAATAAATCTGATGTGAAAATATTGTGCATGCATATATAATATACATAAACAGTAGTATGTGTAACACATGTAGTAATATGATAGTCTACAGGTAGTTGAACACAGGCCTCTGTGTCGGGGGACTGGGGCACACATTCACCTAAGGGGTGACAGGAAGCCCGGTCCTTGGTTGTCACCCATAGTCGCAGTCCCCATGGTCTGCTTCTCCAAGCCACAAAGGTGTAGATGCTGAATACCAAGATGTAAACCTCACACTAAGATTAACTACAACCTGAAATCCATCGTTGTTCCCATGAATACATCTTAGAAGAGCATGAAGGCCCAGGATTTAGCTCAGTGGTGCCAGATCCCTGAGTTCGATCCCCGATACCAGGATGGAAAAAAAAAAAGAAAAGAAAAGAGAAGAGCATGTATGTGGACTTCTACATACAAGGCTGTGCATTGTACCATTCCCAAAGGTTTGCTCTGTTAAGAAAATCCTGGCTTTTGCTGATTTTTTCTTCTAGGAGCAATTCTGGTGCCATGGTCAGAGGAAAGAAGGGGAAATGGGACAGACGTATTTAACGTATTTAAACATTCCATGAGTGTGATGTTTTCAAGTTTTAAAAATTTTTTAAATTTTATTTTTGTTGCTATTTTTTTGTACCTGGGATCGAACTCAGAACCTTTTGTTTGCAAGGCAGGTGGTGGAACCACTGAGCTAAATCCCTGGATCATTTGATTATTTTTTATTAGTACATATTTGTAGTAAATAATGATTATGTTCCTCATAGGGAGTTGGAAGTGTACATAACACATCTCAATTCTTTTTGTTTTTTCTTCCCTTTCCTCCTCTTTTGGTCCCCTTCCCACTTGCAAATGATCTATTTCCTTGCTTCTTAGTGTCCGTCTTTTATTTTGATCTTTACTTATTTATGTTTTGGGTTTCCATATAAGAGCAATCATGTGATATTTAAGCTTATGTGTCTGATTTATTTCCCTTAATATTGCGAACTCAAGGTGCGTCCATTTCCCTACTAATAATTTAAGTTTATCTTTCTTTACGGGAAAGTAGTAGTCCATTGTGTATAAATACTATGTTTTCTTTATCCATTCAACCACTCATAGGCACAGAGACCATTTAAAAAAATTAGCAGTTATGAACTGTGCTGCTCTAAACATGAATATGCACATTTCACTGTAATACAAAGTCTTTAACTCTTTCAGGATGATACCTAGAAGGCGAATAATTAGGTGAAACAGAATTTCAGAATTTCCATTTTTTATTTTTTTGAGGAATCTCTATACTGATTTTTATAGCAGTTATGCTAGCTTATCTTGCCACCGACAATAAAGAAGTGCTCTTTTTCCCCAACACCTCTCCAGGCATTTAAATAATAATTTGTTATTATTTGATTTCTTGATGACGGACATTAACCAGGTTCTACATGTTCTGCAATGAGAGAATATTGAACATTACTTGAGATAAGTACAGGTTGGTGGTCACTAGTTAAATTAGAAGTTTCAATAAGTGAAAACATAGGTCCACGCGATAAAAATTTCCTGTTTTGGAAATTTAATTACTGGATCACTGACAATCTAAATTAGCAGTTACCAAGTAAGAAGATGAAACTTTCTCTGGAAGAACCACAAATTATTTCTTTTCATGGTTGGTTAAATCTAACAATTCATTTTAAATAATTGTACTGAGTTTTAAAATTTGGTCAGTCAAGATTAATACACCGTACATGCATTGGAGTTCTTCTGTGCAACTTAGCCAAAATATTTGTAACTGAATCTATTTAAAAATACAAAGCCAAGAGAAGTTTTAACTTCGCGTGTCCCATGCAAAAATCCTCAGATATAAAAAGAAATTCAAGTAACCTAAAGTTTTGCAATTCAGTGAAAATTCATTATTTTAGTGCCAAAATCAGTAACCAAACCTAACTAAATCCCCAAATAATTGTAAGAATTGCAAAATAAATGTGGCAGGTAGCCCAACTGAGACTTGTAATTTCAGACATGTCTCCATTTAATAATTTTTTTGAACAAATGTTGCACTATATTTGCATTGTGAAACCTGGATTAGATCAAATGGCATATTTCCTTTTAGGATGCAAATTATTTCCTGATGAAATCATGATTTAATCTGTGTGGATACCTCAACAGCGTGGAAGTGATTACTTGGTTTTGGATAAGACTGCTTTACGTGGTGGATTCGGGCAGTTCTGGGGGCAGGCTGAGAGAGGCATTGGATCCTATGATTTCCCATTCAAATTCAAAAGTTCTTTGAGAAGAACTGTACATGACATGCAATCATAGTGTTTAAAGTCTTATTACTATTATTGTTATTTTATTTATTTACTGTTTTGGTACTGGGGATCGAACTCTGGTCCTTGCACTTGTGGGGCAGGTGCAGGAACCACTGAGCTCAATCCCCAGCCCTCAAATCTTATTTTGAAGCACAGGGTGGGTCAATTCACAGTGGTGTCCTCTCGGTCACTGTGGAGACACAGAGCTGCCATCCACAGAACACAGGACGTTCTTGGCAAAAGAGCTGTTATATTTGTGTTCTTCCATTGGGCACTTAGCACCCAGCACCGATGAGTCTCTGGGATCATCTGTACTTTAAAAGATGGAACCATTTTGAGATTTTATTGGATCAGGTATGTAGTATGTATTACAGAACTCGAGGGTGGCATTTCAGAAATATAATGAGTATTCTCTAAAGCATTTAACAACATGATTTGCACCTGTATAACAATGGAATGATTAGGTTAAAATGCTCCAGGTTTTTTCATATTGTATTAATTTATTTTTTTTAAAGAAATACTAGTCATGGGCTTACAGTGGAGCAGGAAGGGTAAACAGCAGGAGATTAGCACCAGTGAACAAGCTAGATAGATCTCAACTCTGCCTTCATGAAGCTTGCACTACTTTAGGGAATAATTTGTTAGTACTAGGTAACTGCTTTGACTAACTAAAAAATGTTATCCAAGTTTATATCATGAAAAAATACACAGTGATTATCTTTCTACATAAGAATCACACGTTATTTTAGGAGAACATTTACCACATGATGATTGAAATCATGGAAGATGGCCAACAATCAGATTTCCTTCGAGATCAGAATTCTAACCCCCTGCAAAAGAGATCAATTTATCTACAGTTGGTAAATTTATAATTTGCTTAGAAGTTAGGTAATAATTAGATGAGAATGTACTTATAGAGATTGGATACATTCATGTATATAAAATGATATCCTCCCAGTATTATACATTTGAAATGAGACCATTTAACATAGTAGTCAATTTCACACATTTGTGAAATTAAGGTCCCATCTTTTCCCCAAAGACTATGCCTCCTGACATTAAAATATTAGGTTTATTAAGTACTGACCTGCAATTAGTGTAAAAGAATGAATCAAAATTAATTGCCTGAAATACTGTTTGACTGAACTTACCGATCATAATGAATTGAAAAATTAGTTGAAAGATGATTGTATGAACCTTGAGTAGAAAGCTCTAGACCGGAGTTGGTGAACCTTTTTGAACTTTCAATGACAACAAACAGCCTGCGGAGGCACATGTGCCAGAGGTTAGCCACCAGTGCTGTAGGCCCTCCCCACAGAAGCCCTGAGAGTCTGAGCTTCATGTTTCAACCTCTCAAAATCTCCACTCTTCATGCTACACTTGGCTCAATCTTTTCTTCTTTCAAGTCTATAAGACAACATTTGAAGCATTTCTCAATTAATTGAAACATTTGCTTATTTTCTGTAAATAACTCACATTGTCATAGATGTTAGGGCTTTTCAAATTTTCCTATTTGTTTCTTTAGTATAGTATTGACTAGCTTCATGGGATGCAGGAGAAATGCAAGATGGCTGTTCTGAAATATTCATGAGTAATTCACTTTCTAATAATGTGGGAGCTGCAGTCAGTACAAATAATTCTGAGAAAATGTTATTTTTCAAGCAGCTGTCACTTTCTCCATCATCCTGTGTATCCCTTGCACATTAAACTAAACTGACATTAAATTCTTTTTCCAGCCAACAGTTAGATTGCTAGGAAAAACTAAATATTTGGAGTGAATACTGGGGAAAGATAGATATTAGTCCTCTATTACAATGTTGTAGACCTCTTATCCCACCCTTGGGGAGGCTGAGGCAGGAGGATTGCTGGAGTTCAAATAAA
>NW_022900928.1:126483107-126507467 GCF_012274545.1 Fukomys damarensis
TTCAAATAAATAAATAAATAAATAAATAAATAAATAAATAAATAAATAAATAAATAAATAGAAAAATCATGGTAACAGGTTGAGTTAAATGTCATACTTTTCCATACGGAAAAAAAATTCATAGTCAAAGAAAATTAAACAAAAAGAAAAAACCCTAAAATCAGCAAAAAGAAAAAAAATCATCGTATTTAAGAGACCAACAAAGAGAATGACAGCTAATTCTTTGATGAAATCCAATACAATGACAAATATTTAAAGCACTGAAAGAAAAAAAATCAACTTAGAGTCCAGTAAAAATATAAAAAAAATGGATTTTCAGATAAACAAAATTGAAAGAAACTGTCACCAAAAGTTTGCACTATAAAAAAATGTCAAGTACTTCAGGCTGAAAAGAATTTGGGTGGAAACTTGGAACTACAGAAAGGGGGAAAACACACCAAGAATGATCTATATGTGACTAAATGTAAGAGACTATTTTTCTTGTCTTCATTGTTTGAAATCATAATTTGCTGGGCTGGGGAATGAGTGCCACATTTGCTGCACAAGCTCGCGGTCCTGAGTCCGATCCCTGGCACACACACAAAACATGCATAATTTATTGTTTAAAGCAAACACAATAATGTTTTGTAGGATTTGTAGTGAAATCCCTGAAAAATAGCATGAGACAGGGAGTAAATAGCATTATACTGCTCTCAAGAATTTGCACATCTCAAAATGTACCAATAAACTAAAAGAGAGAAAAAAGAATTTGTACACGAAGTGATATAATATGAATTGAAGGTAAAATGAGGAGTTAAAAATCTAATCCCACCAAAAGCATAAATCAAAGAGGCAAAAACCCCGAAAAAACAAAAAGAGGAAACCGAAATACTCAATGGGAAAGTGGCTTGAAAGAGAGACATTGAACACATGTAATAGACAGAACCAAAAATGGACCGAAGTGTGGTAAATTTAAATTCAATGACTATATGTGCTACTTGGAGTTCACGAGATTCTTGAATGTGCAGACTGACGTTTTTTTATCAGATTTGAATGTTTTTGTCCATTTGCTCTTCACGTGTTCTTTCTTTTCCCTTTTCTCCCCTCTCTACTCTGGCACTCCACTAACACACACATCTTAGTGCACTTGGCCATGGTTGTATGTGTCTGAGGCTGCTCATTCTTTTTCAGGACTTCTTTCTGTTTTCTGGGCTGAATGCTGTCAAGTGACTTTATCTCCACTTATTCTTTCATCGTCCTGCTCCAATCTGCTGCTGAGACACTCTAGTAAATTTTTCATTTTGATCACTGAACTCTTTACAAAATTTTCTTAAAAGTATTTTTTTTTGTTTTATTTGCACATTTGCAGTTCCTGTAATTTACAATTTTCTTGGGGGAGTGGCTACACGTGCATGTTACAGAGCTTTTCTTTCTTTCTTTTTTAAAATCGCTTTTCCCTTCCCTCTTCCTCCCTCCCTCCTCATCCAATTCTTCTACTTCTTTCTTCATTCTTGTTGATATTATTGATCTTAGCTCATGTTGTGGCTTATGATGTTTGCCTTGATTGAGGTTATTAGACTCCTGTATATGGCATAGCTTTATTCTATTTATTCCCCTTCCCCACCTGCTCACTCCTTGTCCTTGTTCCCTTGGATCACTTCCCTGTTGGAAGAGATCCATTACCTTGTCCCTTTCTATCCATCCTTTATCATTCTCTTTGCTTGTACTTTGCCTCACTCAAATGAGAGATGCCACATAGTATTTAAGCTTGTGCGTCTGGTTTATTTCACTCAATATTATATTTTCCAGGTACACCCATTTTCCTATAGAAGTGACATTTGTCATTCTTTATAGCCAAGTAGTATTCCATTATATAGAGAGACCACGTTTTCTTTATTCAGTCATCTGAATAAAGAGTTGACAGGTAGACAAGCCTCTTCCAGGATTTAGCTAGTACAGATTATGCTGCTATAAACATTGGGTATGCATGTATCATTACACTGTGATGACTTGAGCTCTTTGGGGAAGATACCTAGCAGGGGGATAGCTGGGTTATATGGAATTTCTCATTTAAATTCTTTGAGAAATCTCCATATTGATTTCTAAAATGGTTGTACCAGTTTACATTCTCACTGACAATGAAGAATGGTTTCTTTTCACCACAGCCATGGCAGCATTTGTTATTATTTGATTTCTTGATGATTGCCATTCTTTCTGGAGGAAGATAGACTCTTAGCATTGTTTTAATTTGCATTTCTCTCATGCAAATTAGCAATTTCTCTAATGGCCTGTGATGTTGACCATTTTTTCTTATATCTATTGACCCTTTGCATTTCTTCCTCTGTAAAGTGTCTGTTCATTTCTTTTGCCCATTTATTGACTGGGTCTTTAATTTCAGGAGGTTTAAATTTTTTGAGTTCTTTGTATATTCTGGATATTAGTCTTTTGTCAGAGGAGTAGCTGGAAAATTTTTTTTCTATTCTGTAGGTTGTCTATTCACTCTACTGATAGATTATTTTGCTGTACAAAAGGTTTTAATCTTGCATAATCCCATTTGTCGATTCTTGCTTCTTTCTTGAGTGTGACAGAGATTCTATTTAGAAAATCTTTTCTGGCCAGGTGTAGTGGCACATGCCTGTAATCCCAGCACTCTGGAGGCTGAGGCAGGAGGATTGCTGTGAGTTTGCGACCAGCCTGGGCTACACAGTGAGTTTCAGGTCAGTCTCAACTACATAGTGAGACCCGGTCTCAAAAAAAAAAAAAAAAAATTCCTTTCTTATACTGATGTCTTCAAGTATTTTACCTATTTTACCTTCCAGTAGGTTTAATGGCTCTATTTTAATGAAAAAAGAAATAGATCTTTGATCCATTTTGATTTTAATTTAGTGTATGGTGGGAGATAAGGGTCCAGTTTTAGTCTTCTGCAAACAGATGACCACTTGTTGAATAACTTTCTTTCCTCCAGTGTATGCTGTTGGCCCTTTTGGATTATTGAGCTTTTCAACTCCAGAATTTTTATTGGTTCTTCTCTAAAGAATTTCTATTCTTTGTTGATATTATCTATTAAATCATTGTTCACATACTTTCCTTTAATTCCTTATAGATAGTTTCCTCTTGTTCTTGGAACCTACTTAAAATGGCTGTGTCAGTGTCTTATCTGTTAAGAACATCTGGGCTTTTTCAGGGATAGCTTCTATTCATCGCTTATGATCTTTGCATAGGCCACATAACACACTCTTTTTGATACTGGGGATCAAACTCGGGCCTTTGTGCTTGCAAGGCAGGCGGTAGAACCACTAAGCCAAATCCCCAGCCCTATATGTTCTTGTTTACTTTATGTTTCATAATTTGTGTTACTGTCATTGAAAACTGGATAATTAAAATATGGCAGTTTCTGGGGAATGTAGCTCAGTGGCACAGTATCTGCCTGGCAAGAGCAAGGCCCTGAGTTCAATTCTTGGTACAAAGAAAAGAAAAAATGAAGAGGGCTTGATTGTCAGTGCAGCAGTGTCCAGAGGTGAGATCTATAGAGGTGATTGGATCATGAAGCACTGACCTCATCAATGGATTAGCTCATACCTGAACTGACTATTAGGAAGGTGGGGCCAAGGTGATGAAAGTAGCTCACTGGAGGCATGCCTTTGGAGGGCATATCTTTTACACAGCCCATTCTTCTGTTTTTGGCTCTTTCCTTCTTGGCTGCCATAACATGACCAGCTTTCCTCCCTCATTCCTTTCTTCCATGAAATTTCTTCCTTGGAATCAGCTAACGATGGACTGAAACCTCTGAAACCAAGAGCCAAAAGAAACATTTCTTCCCGTAATTTGTGCATGTTAAGTATTTTGTCCTAGCCATAGAAAGCTGGCTAACAAAGTCTGCCTGTATTTCTCATGTGTGATTTCTTAAGTCTCTACTCAGCTTAGTGGTCAGCTGATTGGACAGAACTCAGATGCTTAGGACCAACAAGTCGGCCCATCTTTGCAGAGGATCTCTCTGTACATATTAGAACTTACCTTCAATGCTCAGTCAAGAGGCTTACAACTCTGCTTAGCCTTTTCTTCTGCTTTCAGAGCCTCAAAGTTAGGCAAAGGCAAAAGGATAGGGCCTTTTCAGGTGTTTCCCAAGAGTGTCCACAACCTAAACATGCAGAAGACACACACACACACACACACACACACACACCCCTCAGAGCATGTGTATGGGCTTCTACATTCCCGGGGACATGTTTGTGTTTTCTCAAGGTCCCTATGGACCTTGCTCCCTAGATTTTAACTTTTTGGTTTGCCTGTTGCTTGTCGCAGTTATTATCACCTGCTCAATGGATGTCACTGATTGTTTGTGACAAACAACACAGATAAAGGCTCTTTGTCCCATGTGAGTGCCAAGTCAGGTCAAATAAAGGAAGCCCTAAAAGAAAAGAAGTAAAAAATAAAGGAATCCCTGTAAGAATCTTGAAGAAAACTATCAATTTGATGAAATAATGAAATGATCCAGTTATGAAGCTTCAGAGGTGCTCCAACTTATATATCCTCTCCAGGTTTTATTGGATTTAGAGAGTACAGGGTAGTGGGTTAAATGGTTGCCTCTCTGTGTGTCTATATCCTAATTCTTGGAACCTGTGAATTTTAGCTAATATGGAGTCTTTACAGGTAGCATAATTAAGTAAAAGCTCTAAGACGAGAAGTTCGCTCTGGGCTATCTGGTGGGATCTAGATTCAGTAACAAGTGTCCTCGCAAGAGGTAGAGGGACATGTGAGACATGCATAGCAGAGAGGGCTGTGTGAAGACAGAGAGAGGGACTGCAGGTATGTGAGCACCAGGCGAGAAAGCCAAGGGGTGCATACAGGCAGTAGAAGGTGGAGGGAGGGAGAAAAACCTGTCAGCACCTTGACTGTGGACTCTGGCCTTTAAACTGTGAGATACTCCATTTCTGTTGTTTGAAGCTGTCCACTTTATAGCAACTTGTTTTGGGCAACTTTAGGAAAGTGGTAATAGCATAGGGAATGAGGCAAGCATAGCACGCCTAATGGTGGCCCCTTGAAATATATATTTAAATCCCAACCCCCAGAAAATGTTCATGTGTTCTTATTTAGGAAAAAAATAGTGGTATTTGTAGATGTATTTGAGGGATTTGAGATGAGATTTTCTCAGATTTAAGGAAGATCTTAAATTCTATAGCAAACATTGTTATAAGAGAAGGGCTCTCTCTCACCATGAAAATTGAATGTTCCAAGGGTATTTACATATGTTTATGTATTGTGACTCTTCACTAAAATAGCTAAGATTATTTTGATACCTAAAAACACAAATTTTCTAAGCTCAGGCATAATATTAGCCCCGTTGAGTGCTCATGATGTAAAATGACAAAAATATGACAGAATTTTAAGAAAACCTATACAAATTAAAAAAGTAACAACACATTGATGGGCTGGAATTTCTAATACTGTTAACATTTTTATTTTCCCCAAATTAATCCATAGATTCAAAACCATCCTAATCAAAAATCCATAAACCTTGTCTTTCTTTTTAAAGAATTAAACAAGTTGATTCTAAAATACATATGAAATTATAAAGGACATAAGTAAGGAAAGACTATCTTGAAAAGAACAAAGTTGGATGACATACATTACCTGATTATAAGACTTACTCTGAGGTCTGATCCAATCTATGGTGAACATTTCAATTAAAAATGATTACAGTAGACGGCACATTGCCATCGATCCCCCTCAGTATTTCTCCTCACTTCAAACACACTTAACCCATGGTTCTTGCCACTTTCTGAAACAGTTCTGGAAGTCCTCTTTCATGAGTATCGTTCGCTGTACTTTCACGGCTGCCTTGATATCCTGAATTGATTCAGTAAGTTTTCCTTGATGGTCCTTTTGACTTAGAGGAAGAGCCAAAACTTGAATTGTGCCAGATTTGGTGAATAAGGTAAATGAGGACACATTGTAATATTTTTATTTGACAGAAATGCCATAAATGTTTCAAATTATGAACCTTATGAAGGAATAACCTGTATTTCCATTTCTTGGAGTGTTTTGGTAGCTTTTGGAAACCTGGTTATGTTTACCCAAGAAAACAAACTCTAAACATTCGTATGAAAGTCTTTCTTAATTGATTATAATGTAATTTATTTGTGAAACTATGTGAAGTTTTGAGTGAGCAGTTTTGTTTGAAACAAAGCCCACTTTGTCAGAGGCCAAGCAATGAGTCCTGAGATTGACACACATTGTATCAATCATGGAGGCATCAGACACTCACTTCATGGCCGTTCCAGCTGTGTCGAGCCTCTAACTCTCCCTATTTAATCTTTCAGGTCACACAACACAGCTTTCCACTTTGGTCATATTCTTTCTGTAAAATTTGTTTTTATTTTAAATATATTTTAGTAGTTCATATTCAGTTTTTAAAATATTGGGTTTCTATGTTTTGCTTCAGGATTAAATTTCTTTAACAGGACTCTAGGTTTTCTCTTTCATCTTGAATTTATTTTGGAAAATTGTATTTTTAAGGAATTGTGCATCTCATTTAAAATTTCAAATTTAATGGCATAAATTCTATTTCTTATTGCTTCTTTACTCTTTAAAATATATGTAATTAAGTCTTCTCTCTTTATTTCCTTCTTTCTTTCTTTTGTTTTTTTTTCTATGGTTCTTTACAGTAACTCTCAGCGGTTAACTGAGATTCCAGGCGACCTTGTGGAGCCCTATGGAATTTCCCAGGGAGTTGCATTTGCACATCAGGTTTGGCTGCCAAACTTGTGGCTCCCTCAAGCCAAAACTCATGATAAACTTCAATGTTTTCCATCACTCCATTGAGTGAGTGCAGTACAGCGGTCAAGCTGCAGGCTGTGAAGAAGACAGCAGAAGTTTGTCCCTGGAGATTTTTCCCAAAGGCCCTTGGAAAAGGTAAAACATTTTTTTTAATTGAATTTATTAGTACATTCTAGGTAGACAGTACAGCTACATTCATTACTGGGATCTTGTACCTTTACATGCCATTCTCATTTTTTCCCCTTGTCCCCACCCTCCCTTCACTCCCTCATCCCCCCCTTCAAACACTTTAATTCCATTTTTACATTGTCTCATATCTTTTCCTTTTCCCCGATTTCCCACTTCCCTATCCTTCTCACTGTCCCTACACCTTTGGTCCTTTTCTTCCTATTTGCTAATTGCCCCATTAGGATCTTGAGTACTATTTTAGTTTTTCACACCGGAGAAACTATTCAGTATTTGCTATGTGTGACTTATTTATTTCACTTAGAAGTATATCCTCAAAATGTACCCATTTAACTATGAATGAATCTTTCTCATTCTTTATGGCTGAGTAGTATTCCATTTTATAGAAAAACCACATCTTCTTTATCCAGTTTCCAATTGATGGGCAGAGGGGCTGTTTCCAAGTTTTAGCTATTACAAACTGTGCTGCTATAAAGATGGGTGCGTATATATCACTGTGGTATGATTCTTTCACTTCTTTTGGAAAGATACCCAGCAGAGGAATAGCTGGGTCAAATGGAACCTCTAATCCTAGTTCTTTGAGGTATCTCCATATTGACTTCCATAGTGTTTGCACCAGTCTGCACTCCCAACCAACAATGGAAAAGAGTTCCTTTCTCCCCACAACTGTGCCAACATTTGTTATTGTGTGATTTCTTGATAGTAGCCATTCTTTGTGGGGTGAGATGAAATCTCAGTGTTGTTTTCATCTGCATCTCTTGAATGACCAGTGATGTGGAGCATTTTTTCATATATTTACTTGCTACTTTTATTTCTTTGTCTGAGAAATGTCTATTCATTTCTTCTTAGGATTGGGTCTTATATTTGGGGGGCTGGTTGTTTTGAGTTCTTTATATATTTTAGATAATAGTCCTTTGAGGAGTAGCTGGTAAAAAGTTTTTCCCACATTGTAGGCTGTCTCTTAGTTCTGTTGATGGTTTCTTTTGCAGTGCAGAAGCTTTTTAATAAGATGAAATCCCAGTTGTTTATTCTTTCTGCTAGTTCCTGTGCTACTGAGGATTTGTTCATAAAGTCTTTTCCTATGCCAATGTCTTCAAGAGTTCTGCCTAACTCATCTTCTAGCAAGTTTAGTGTTTTTGTTTTTATGTTTAGATTTTCAATCCACTTGGATTTTAATTTAGTGCATGGTGACAGGTAAGGGTCTAGTTTTAATCTTTTGCAGGTTGAGATCCAGTTTTTCCAACACCATTTATTAAAGAGGCCATCTTTCCTCCAGTGGGGACTGGCAGCTCCTTTGTCAAGTATAAGGTAGCTGAGTGCATCTGGAGTTGTTTGTGTGTCTTCCAATCTATTCCACTGATCCTCAGGTCTGCTTCTTTGCCAGTACCATGCTGTTTTTATCACAGTGGCTTTGTAGCATAGTTTCAAATTGGGAATTGTTATATCCGCTGCCATGTGTCTGTTGTCTGGGATGGCTTTTGCTATTCTAGGTCTCTTATGGTTCCAAATGAATTTTTGGATTCTTCTTTCTAGTTCTGTGAAGTATAGTGTTGGGATTTCAATTGGTATTGCATTGAATCTGTATAGCAGTTTTGGTAGTATGGCCATTTTCACTATGCTGATTCTTTCTACCCAGGAGCAGGGGACATCTTTCCATTTTCTTAAATCCTCCTAGATCTCTTTTTTCAGAGTGCTGTAGTTTTCAGTGTAGAGGTCTTTTGCTTCTTTTGTTAGATTGATTCCCACATACTTCATTTTTTTGGGTGCTATTGTGAAAGGAATTGTTTCCCTAATTTCTTTCTCAGTGAGTCTGTTATTTGTGTACAAGAAGGCTATTGATTTTTTGATGTTGACCTTGTATCCAGCTACTCTGCCAAAAGCGTCAATTAAGTCGAGAAGTCTTTTGGTGGAGTTTTTTTGGATCTTCAATGTAGAGTATCATATCATCAGCAAATAATGACAGTTTAACTTCTTCCTTTCCTATCTTTATTGCTTTAATTTGTTTCTCTTGTCTAATTGCCATGGCTAATGTTTCCAGAACTATATCAAAAATGAGTGGTGATAGTGGGCGTCCTTGTCTTGTTCCTGATTTTAACGTGAAGGTTTTCAGTTTTTGGCCATTTAATATGATGCTGGCTGTTGGTTTTTCATAGATAGCCTTTATTAAGTTGAGACATAGACCAAGTATTCCAATTTTTTGCAGAGTTTTTATCATGAATGGGTGTTGAATTTTATCAAATGCTTTTTCTGCATCTATTGAGAGGATCATGTAGTTCTTGTCCTTGACTTTGTTAATATAGTGTATTACATTATTTGATTTATGTATGTTGAACCATCCTTGCATCCCTGGAATAAATCCGACTTGGTCAGGATGAATGATCTTCTTGATGATCCTCTGTATTCTGTTTGCTAGTATCTTATTGAGGATTTTTGCATCTATATTCATTAAGGAGATTGGCCTGTAGTTCTCTTTTTAGTTACATCTTTCCCAGGTTTGGGAATCAAAGTGATATTTGCTTCCAGGAATGAATTTGGAAGTATTGCTTCTCTTTCAATTTCGTTGAAAAGTCTGAAGAGTAATGGCAGTAGATCTTCTCTAACTGTCTTTTAAAATTCAGCAGTGAATCCATCAGGACCTGGGCTTTTCTTTGTTGGTAAGTTTTTAATTACATTTTCAATTTCACTGATTGTGATTGGGGTGTTTAAAAGATTTTATCTTCTTCGTTCACCTTTGGTAATTCATAAGTATCTAGAAATCTGTCCATTTCTTCTGTGCTTTCCATTTTATTAGAGTACAGGTTCTCATAGTATGTATTAGTGATCCTCTGGGTTTCTGTGGGATCTGTTGTGACTTCACCTTTTTCATTCCTGATTGCATGAATCTGAACCTTTTCTTTCCTTTTTTGGATAAGGTTTGCTAAGGGTTTATCAATTTTATTTATTCTTTCAGAAAACCAGCTTTTTGATTCATTTATTTTTTGTATTGTTTTCTTAGTTTCCATTGCATTGATTTCTGCTCTAATCTTTATAATTTCCTCTCTTGTTCAAGCTTTGGGTTTTTCTTGCTCTTGTTTTTCTAGGAGTCTAAGAGTCATCATTAAGTTGTTTATTTGAGCTTGCTCTATTTTCCTAATGAGGGCATTCAGTGCTATGAATTTTCCAAGTAGAACTGTTTTCATTTTGTCCCATAGATTCCTGTATGTTGTATTGGCCTTTTTGTTTATTTGTACAAATTGTCTGATTTTTTCTTTGATTTTCTCTGTGATCCATTGATTGTTCAGGAGAGTGTTGTTCAATTTCCATGTGTTTGTGAAGTTCCTACAGTTTCTTATGCTATTGATCTCCAGCTTTATTACACTGTGATCTGATAATATACAGGAAATAACTTCAATTCTTTTGCTTGTATTCAAACCTGTTTTGTGAGCTAGTATGTGATCTACCTTGGAGAATGACCCATGTGCAGCTGAAAAGAATGTATATTCTGATTTTGTGGGGTGGAACACTCTACAGATGTCTAATAAGTCCATGTGTTCAAAAGCTTGGTTCAGTTCTAGTATTTCATTGTTAATTTTTTGCCTAGATGAGCTATTTTTGATAGTGGGGTATTCAGATCCCCTACTACAATTGTATTAGTGCTTATTTGGATTTTCATGTTACTTAATATTTGTTTTATATAGTTGGGGGCATTTATATTTGGTGCATATATGTTTATGATTGTCATTTGTTCCTCTTGGATTGTTCCCTTTACAAGGATGTAGTGGCCATCTTTGTCTCTCTTAATCAGTTTTGGTTTTTTGGTTTGAAATTTGCTTTGTGTGTGAATAAGATTGCTACCCCTGCTTTTTTCTGTGCTCCTGTAGCATGGAGAATTATTTTCCATCCTTTCACTTTCAGTCTATGGGCTTCTTTTTGCACTAGGTGTGTTTCTTGTATACAACATATTGTTGGATTTTGCTTCTTAATCCATTCTGCCAATCTATTTCTCTTGATTGGTGAATTGAGGCCATTGACATTGATAGTTATAACTGATATGTACTGACTTATTATTGTCACGTTATTGTCCTTTTGTTGTCTCTTTTTATATTTTGTCCTCTCTTTTTAGTTTCTAGCCTTGGCTATTTGATTTGCTCTGTTGGGCCTCCTGGTATTGTGATCTTCATTTTCTTTTTCTAGAATATTGTTTAAAATTCTTAGTAGTGCTGGTTTAGTATTCATGAAATTTCTCAAGTGTTCTTTGTTGTGGAAGTATCTTATTTCTTGGTCCATTCTGAAAGAAAGTTTTGCAGGATACATCAGTCTTGGTTGTAGGTTGTTTTCTTTTAGGACTTGAAATACCTCACTCCTGGCTCTCCTTGACCTGAGGATTTGTGTTGAAAAGTCTGCTGTGATTCTGATGGGGTTTCCTTTGCATGTGATTTGTTTTTTTTTCTCTTACTGCTTGTAGTATTTTGTTCTTCTGTTGGCTTTCTGGGATCTTGATTATTATATGTCTAGGTGCAGATTTTTTTTGATTGTCACTAGTTGGGGTCCTATATGCCTCAGTTATTTGAATGTCAAATTCTTCCCCTCTGTTTGGGAAGTTTTCAGTCATTTTTCTTTGAACAGCTTTTTTAAAAGTCATTTGCATATTCTCCTGGTATTTCATGGATTCCTATCAGTCTTATGTTATTTTCTTTGCATCATCTAGGAGTTGTTGGATAGATTTCTCATGCTCCCTGACTGTTTTTAAGAGATCTCTCTTTTCATGGTCACTGTCTGCTATCCTATCTTCTATATCTGAGATTCTATCCTCGCAATCTTTTATTCTGTTATGTATGCTTTCAATAGAATTTTTAATCTCCTGGATATCTGTTTGAATCTGTTTAATGGATCCCATTTCTTTCCTATGTTGGGTGTTTATTGTTTCCATTTCTTTCTTATTCTGAGCCTTCGTGGTTTCTATTATGTTCCCAAGCTCATCTATTTTTTTGTCAGTTTCTGTTCTGGATTCTCGAATCATGGCTTTCATTTTGCTCACCATCTCTATGGTTAACTGGGAAATAATTTCTGTTTTGAATTTTTCTAGAGCTTGATTGATCAGTTTTTTTACTTCTTGTGCTGTGAGTTCTGAGTGTCCTGAAGGTTTACTATCTGATTTTTTCATCCTCCTTTGCCCTACTGTTTGCCATTGGTGGACTGTAAATCTGTCTTGTGGCTTGCTTAAGTGTTTTCTCATCTTTATTTTTGCTGTTGGGTTGACCTTGATTCAATCTCTGGGTCATTAAATCTTCCTGATATCATTGCATCCCAGCCTTTGATTCTCTAATGATTTATAGACATTCTCATTTTCATAATTGAGAAAACAACTCATCAAATCAATCCCTATCCTTTATCCCTATAGATACAATCAGAAACATAATAGGATCAATCACCACCCCTTATAGCCTGCCATGCCTCTGCAGAGTGTGTCCTAGGACTGGCTCAGTCAGTGGATCTAATAGCTGGGTGGGGTGGGGTGGGGCAGGGGCTCAGTGGCCCTCCTGCCTCTGTGTCTGAGCCAATCAGTGGTGCCAGTTGGAAACAGCGAGAGAGGGCTCTGAGTCCAAGACGGGGCGATGACGTAAAACTCCGGTAAGACATTTTTAAGAACAACAATGGTAATGATAAAATCAAAATCTGTTACTCACTACAGAGGAGTACAGATTCAAGGCCAGCTATGCACCTACTCCTCCTAATATCTGTGTCGTTTGTACCATCTCAACATAAAACAAGCTCTGGCAGCGGGTCCACTGGAACTTCAAAGCATCATGCCTGCCTGACCACTGAGGATGACATGTTTCGTTCAGTTCTTTACCCCTTTCTTCACTGTTCTGGAAAAGAACAGAAATTACATTGTCAGGTTCTGAAAGTAGTTGTGGTGATCGATGGAAAAAAGAACAAATTCCTCGATTGTTCCCAGCACAACCGAAACCCCCACCACCGGCACTGATTCTGCCAACCACACGTTTCAGGCACAGGAGGAGCAGTATGCAGACCGCTTGGGGACGTTTTCTAGAAGTCTAGAAGCGACGACTTTCATTTTAGAAGGAAATCCACTGGACACGATAAAGCCTGGCCACTACAGTTCCCACTGCTCAGTTATTGTGGTGTGAAATCTCACATCCCAAATTTCTGCGTCAGCTTCCTAAGGCAGAAAGCCACAGATTTCTCTCTCAGGTTGTGAGATTCATCAGCAAACCTCACCAAGAAAAGGTCAGCGCTCTTCTCCTGCTGTGTCCACCGCATCATTGGTGACATGGAAAAGAGGTGTGAGTTCCTCACTTCCCTGAGGGTTTCTTCCCCACTGCTGCTCTCACAGATCTCCGGCACCTGTTTCTGCTGTGTTTTTGAGCAGAGCAAGGTGTTAACAGCTGTGGTCTCAAAGCGCTTTCTCAGAACCTCTTCTCCAGCATTTATCCGGTGCTCCAACAAAGCTTGCAAGTTATCAGGCGTAGAGAGACCTCCGGGATTTCGTGGGTCTCATGCCCAGTAGAGGTATGTTTTGTTTTCCCATGAGAATCAAAATTTCAAATAGAGACTTTAAGTGTCCTTTGTTTTCCTTCTTTCAAGGGTTAAAGGTAAAAAGTCTTCATCCTGCTCATCTCCCTGCACCTCAGCACTGGGATTCTGAGCATCGCTGTTTGTTTCTTTTCCTGTTCAGAAGTTTCATCAACAGATCAAGGCCTTCTTAAAAGGCATTCGGAAACTGAGTCATTAACATTATCATTTACTTTTTTTCTGTTTCAGTGCCCTCATTTCATCTTCACTCAATTCTTTTATTCATTTTCTGTGTCTACTATGCGGATCGTTCAAATATCTGGTAAGACCAAATATTGTTGTATTTCATTACCTTGAAGAACGGCCCTATAAGGACTGGTTGTACAGATCAGAGAGGTCTGGAAGTGTTTGGCACACAACCGATAATGTTTATTTACTCGATCTGATGTTTTGTCTCCTACGTTTGCCCTCCTACAATTTTCCACCCTCTTATGGCCTCTGACCAGAGCCCGGGGGTGGGTGGAGGGGCTGGCAAGTGGCGAGGGGCAGGAGGGGTGCGTCGTCTGAGCCAGCCTGGGAACGTTGCTCCAGGAGGATTTACTGCCCCCACCATCGCCGATGCATCTCTGGACCACCGGGGGGGGGTGCTGCCGCCTCCTTCCCACAATGTACCCCTACGCCTGGGGGAGCCCTTTCTTCCCTCAGCCTTTCTTTTGGAACTTTATTGAATGTTAAGTTTTAATCTTCCTCATTTTTACGGAGACTTTTAACTCCCAGTTCTGGACAAAGGTGTTTTCATAGTTCCAACACTGACTGTGGACATTTTGTTCCCTGTGTAAAATTTTGTATTGGTACGTTTGCAGTACATAATGTTTATATTTCTTGTGTGGAATTGGTATGTTTACACGGCACATCTTTATTTCTTTTCTCATCCCCTTTCTCATCCCTCTCTCTCCTTTCCTCCATCTCTTGATTCCCTTTCTATCTAAGAAAGATCTGTCTATTTCTTACTATCTATCTTTTATTTTGTTCTTCACTTATAGTTTGGGTTTTTAATATAAGACAAACCATATGATATTTAAGTTTGTGTGTCTGATTAGTTTCACGGAGTATATTTCTCATTTTAGTTTAGACAGATTTTGCTTAATATTCGTTAGACTATGTTGTACATTGTATGTAAACTTATAATTGCTTTGTTGGTCACCTGTTGATTATTAACCCTTTTATCATTATAAAGTTATTCTGAGATTTATCACAATGAAAAGGCAAATCATTATTACTTATTTTTCTGAACTTTGGATAACTAAACTAGCCTCCCTTTGGTTATTGTTTGCATACTGTAGCTTTTCCCACTCTTTAACTTTTAAATTTGTGGAGGTCCTATTTCCAAGAAGTGTGTATTAAAAGCAACATAATTCATTTTTTATTTTAAAAATTCATTCAGCTGACTTCTGTCTCTTGAAGTTGCAATAATTACTTCAGACACATTTTAATGATCTTACTGATTTATTTTTATTTTTTGTTACTGGGGATCAAATTCAGGACCTTGCACTTCTGAGGCAGCCACCATGCTGTTGAGCTAAATCCCCAGCCCTGATTTATTTGATTCTAAATTTACCAGCTTACTCTGGGCTTTCTCTTTCTTGTCCTTTGTTGTATTAATTAAAATTAAAAATATTCATTTACATTTTAATATTTCATTTACTAGCTTGTTAGTAAATCTTATTTTATTCTTTTAAATTTTAGAGGTTACTCAAAAGTTTATAGCATGTAATTTTGTAAACCTAGAAATTTACCTTAAATTATTCTTTTCACTACTTCCCTGATACTGTATAAGGATTTTGCAGTACTCCATTCCATTCCTTTCCTTTCTTTTGTGTTACCTAATTTTTATTTTATTTTTTCCCCATTAAGTTTATTGGTGCATTTAAAGCAAACAGTACAGTTATGTATCATTGGGATCTTGTACCCTTACATGATATGTCTTTGTTCTTATTTTTTACCCATCCCCCTGCCCTCCTTTCACTCCTTTGTTACCTAAATTTTAATTCTACCAATTTTTTAAAATTAGGAAATTTTACTGTTGTTTTAAAAATCATATGTGCTTAAAGATACTCAATGTTTATCAATCAGTTTTGTTTATTTTTCCTGAATTACTGCTGTTCTAATGTTGATTATTTTCTTTCTGCCTGAGGAACCTTGTTTAGTATTTCTTTTAGTGCTAACCATAATAATTTTGCTAAATTATTGTTTGTCTGAAACATATCTTTATTATGCCTTAGTTTTAGAAGAATATTTCTGCTGTGTAAAAAATTCTAGGTTAGCACTACTTTGTATTATGGGAAGGAACATATTTTTGGATGTTTGCTTTATCGAATTAAATACTTCACCACACAGGAAATAAGAAAAAATATCCAATCCTCCAGGTGTTCTCTGGGAAACATCCATTCATTAGCTCCTTAGCTCATTTTCTTTCCTTTTTAATTAATCTAGATCAATTAGTTGCTATTTTACACTCATATGTGATGTGGTACATATTATATTTATTTGCAGTTTTATAGAACAGCTTCACTTCTATAGTAGCCCTAAAAATATTTGATAAAATTTTTTTAAGTAACCCTAATGTGCTCTGGTGATTCAAGCAGGTAAGAAAAATCTGAAGTGAAACTAAGCTTAATAAAACTTAGATAGAATCACGTCTTATTACACTGTGTTGCTAAAAAGAAAAAATAAAAACTTAAATATATATTACTGTTCATTAGTTGTGAGCACTTGGTTTTTGTTTCCTGATTAGTAATCTTAATCAAGTCCTAAGAGTAAGTTGATTAAAATAAGAATGAAGTTCTATTGTCTCCTGTAGGAAGCTTTAAATTTAACATTGCAAAATGCTATTCAAAGGGACTAGAAGAATAAATAAACACATTTTGTTGCTTCAGGTGTGGACTGTTGAAAGAAAGAAATGATAAATACTTACACACTACAGTTATAACTTGAATCATTAAAGACCACCATAGCACACTCAAATGTTTGCTGTGAAATGCATGATACATGTGCAGCTAAGATCCCAAGGCCAAGTCTATCAGAAAATGCAAAATGACTTTTGTACAGCCCACTGTGAAAGCTGACACCACCCTTGAAATGAAAGGAATCAATGTAGATAATAGCTTTTAGTCCAGGTAAAGTAGCCTACCAATTTTTAAAATCTACATTAAGAATCCTTGAAGCAATTTTAAGACACAGTATTGTAAACTTTGAATAAAAAAATCATGTGATCTCATTCTGCGAACTTTTTCTCTTAAAGTTTGAAATAGACTGAGTTTGGTGTGCACAAGTTCATAGACTAACTGGAAAAGACCTAAAGAGGACATTGTTTCTTTCCTCTTCCCTCTGAAGATGATAAAATTCAGGCTCAGAAACTTAGTGTCGGATAAAAACAAATCTGGACTTAAGGAGAAGCTTTTTACTTAGAAGAAAGACTCTTACAACAGAGAGTGCTCTGATCAAAGAAAGTAAATGTCTTGAAGTCAGAGAAAAAGGGTTTTCTTTTATAGGGTAAAGAAGGGGCATACAGAGATAAGCAGAATCTTTGGAAAGGAAACTGAACAATCAATGAAAAATGCTCAGTAAGTTCTGACAAGAAAGTGTCCCACTGTGGCCGCCAATTCTCAGAGGAACTGATAAGGGGGGGGGTGTATTTGACATTTTCCTGTGTTTGTTCAGGGTTAGGGCCAGTGGGATTTAGAAGCCTGTAGGACATGAAGGAGCTGATTAAAGTTTGGTCAAGACAAATAAAAGGGTGAGAAACAGAATTATGGAGGCTTGGCCATTGGAATGAAGTTGCATCTTCAGCCTAGTTTCCTAATCCATAGTGCCCATTCTTTCCTACTATGACCTTTCCACCCACTCTGTTATGGATGCTGTAGTGAGAAGAGCCTCTTTCCCTTTGCTTTTGTCTCTGTTTTCTCTGTCTGTAGCATCATTTAAAAAAACATTTTCTCCAGATTCCTGACAAATACCAAGCTTCAGGACTCCACCCTTCCCAGGCTCAAAGTTACAAAAATAAAAAAATCGCTTTGAGAAGAGAGCCCTGGGGCACCCTGCTTGGAGAAAGAGAAGTACAGCCTAGGGAACTGATTATCGGGATTTAGTTTACAGCTCAGCCATCCAGGCACACAGGGCCTGGTGTAGCCATGATTCAAGGAGGCCTGGCTACTGCTCAACCTGGTGGTAGACTTTGGCATCAGCCATGTGGTGCTGATTTCACAGGCGTGCAGAATGCAAGAGTTATGGCTTCCACCCAGATTTTAGAAGAAGGCCTGAGAAGTCAGGCAGTGTGCCCCTAAGAGGATCATGTGTGAAGCTGTGAGTGTGAAGCCGAAAGTATAGTGTGGACCCCCAAAAGTTGGGAAGCCAGGAGTGTGGAATGTCTGATGAAAGCTGTAAGCAGTGAGCAAAGCTGATGTGAGGAGAGGCTATGGGAGCCACAATCAATAGCAGTGCCATAGAGCAGGGCCGCTCCAGCCCTTTGGAGTTCCTGTCTCACCACAGTTTGTCCAGGGTGCTGGATATAGAGCTCTTGGATTTAATGTTTAACCTGCTGGGGTTTCAGTATTGCTTTGGTCTCATTCCTTTCTATTTCCCATATTTCTTCCTTTGGAAATGGGAATGTTTACTCTGTGCTTCTCTTTGGATATTGACAATGGTTAACATTTTTTTTTTTTTTAATGGGATCTTACAGCTAAGAGTTTGCCTTAAGTCTCAAAGGAGACTTTGGACTTGGGCTTGCAGCAATGCTGAAACTGTTAGGACTGTGGCAACTCTTAGAGATGGGCTAAATGTACACTGCATAAGGGATGCATGTGAACCTTTCAGGGGCCAAGGACGGAAGGCTATGGTTTATATCTGGATGTCCTCCCAAACCCATACATGCTCACAGATGCGGCTTTGAAGAAATGGTTTGATTACAGGGGCTTCTAGCTGGCTTGCTGTTGGAAAGTGGGATCTGGTTGGAAGAGACAGGTTACCATGGGCCTAGCTTGAAGCAAGTATTTCCCTCTCCTGATCATCTTTGATCCCTCTCTGTTTCCTGTCTTCCTTGTCATGAGCAGCAATCCTCTGCACTGCCACCCTGCCTTGAGTCAGTTGACTATGGTCTAAAACCTCTACAAGCTATGAGCCAAAATAAACCTCTCCTCCTTTAATTTGTGAGCATTGGGTATTGTGGCTGAGCAACACGAAAACAACTAAGACATGCACCAAACATTTTTTAGCTTTTTTTTTTTTAAGAAAATAAGGTAGTAAATTTTGGGTTCCTTGCTCTTTAAAACTGAACAGCATAGTGGGGAAATCATATAAATACACTTATAGTTTTAATACAACATGATGAAGGTTTCAAAAGGGCCCTAATGTTAACCCTAATCTAACCCTACCTCTAATCTAGTGTTTCTCAACCAGAGGTATTTTTTCCTTTGAGGGACAGATGGCAATATGGGAAGATACATTTGGTTGTCATGACTGGGCATCTTGGCCTCTAGTGAGACTGATAATACAGCTGCTATAAGACATGGGGCAGCCCCCTTGCCTCCATGGCAAAGAGTTACCCAGCTCTAAATGTCAATGTGCTTAGGACAAGGAACACTGACGTAACTACGTAGCTCTGTGTGAAACATCTCTGGGAGAAACTCATTTGATAAGTGTGTGACGCAGATATAACATGTTCCTTCATTGTGCTAGAAGCTGAGCAGACAGCTGGGGTCTGATTTCTTCCTATCTCCATCTTTCTTTCTAGAATCACTGCTTAATTTATACAAGGCCTAGGCCTGCAAAAAATCTGTTTTGTTTTGCCTAGAAATTTGGAACTAATTACAATCCTTGCTATCACAAAGAGGCTAAAGAGTATTTGAATTGAAAGGGTTTAGATAGTGACTTTTCTGAAATTTCACCATTTCTACACATACCCTAAATATGAACATATAAAATGAACAGGAGAGGATTTACCTCTCTTCTTCCCAAAGCAAGTACTTACAGTGGAAATGAGTTTCATATGAAGGTAATTCTACTAACAAAATGGGAATTTTCAGAAAGGGAAACTAGAATATTAACTCAACAGTGAGTCCTGAACTTTTAAACACATAATTGGGTGTGTAGCAATTCAACTTCAATATAAATTATCTTCAAAGTTTCATTTGATATGAAAGCTTTTTTTTTGGTCAGGAAAATACTTGTATATTGCTGAGTTGACTTCAAAGACGGGTCTGCCCTTCTTATGTTAGAGTACTAGTGGCTGAACTGGCCCATGTTAAAGCATGAATGTCTGCATCACTATACCTGTTTCCCCTCTTAGAACCTCACTTCCTTTGGAAAAGTGTTTCAGCACATTCTAGGAAAGGGGAAGAAGGCATGAGCAAGTACTATGAGCCCCACTATTCCCCTTGCTTCTCACCGAGAGGGACTTTCTGTTCAAGCAGGATGCCCAGGAGGTAGCTCAAAGGGTGAACCCAATAGTAGACCCAGAAGCATTCAGCTCCCCGAGGCCCCACTGTGTCATCCATGTCCTTTTGTTTCTCCACAACACAACATCTAAGATGCACCTGTAAATGAACATGAATAAAGCAGATACACGCCAGCCCCTCACAGGAAAGCAATGAAGACTGAGGTGCCCAGATACCCACTGCGAAGGCCTGCCACACACCTTGCCTTTCCTGAGGGCAGAGCTCTTTGGCATCTCTTGCCATTATCACTGTAAAGGATTTCTACTTGTTTGGGGGTCCTGTGTCCCCAGTTCTTTCTGATGTAATAATGTAATACGAATGAAAGGCCCAACAGAACATTAGGTGGGATTGTATAGTAATGTGGCTGTGGAGAGGTGATAGGAAGGGAGTTGAGTCTGGAGTTTACTATTCTCATGAATATTTGGATATGGTAGGGATTGGGGAAGCTGGGCATAGAGAAGAGTTTTAAATTGCATGACAGCAACTTTTGGCAAATCCCTATGCAGAGTTAAGGAAAGATATAAATATATTACCTGAGTTATCTTGACTGAGAAGCCCTGAAATAATAAGGTAGCTCCAAGAGCAGTGATATTTCAATTTTCTCTGACTATTGTCTGAGAAAGCCACATTTTCAGTCTTTGGGCTGCTGGCTGTCCTCCAGATTCTCAGGAAGGGTGAACAATTTCTGCCAAATGTTCCATGATCCTCCTGAGCCTTCCCAAGGGCAGCATCCTTTTCTGGTGGGACTTCTAAGTTCCTTGGAAGAACTTCTTTGCCGGGTTCTGTGGGAAAAATGTTCTTCTTCAACAGTGGTAGAAAGAGTGAGAAAAGGAAGGCCACAGAGACAGAGATCAAGGACATGACGTTGAGGTAGAAGTAAGACAGGTTCGCCAAGGATACCAAGAGCTGGGCCAGCACCGAGGCCGCAGTGTAGGCCACCAGCGTGACGCTCCGACAGTAGCCGCTCACCCTCTGGTAGTGCTCAGGGCGGACCACGCTGTATATGTAGGTATAGTAGGCCACCTCGGTGGCCGAGACCATCCCGAAGGCGAACTCGACAGCCTGCATGGCTCTGACTCCTCGGCCGAACAAGAGCAGCAGCCAGATCACGATGAAGCTGGTGCCTTGCAGGACGATGACCGGCTTGTAGCGGACGTAGTCGGTGAGGACGAACACAGGGAGCAGCAGCGCCAGGTAGGAGTATGTCCAAGATACGTTATATGCATGTATGCTGATACTACATAGAAACCCAATATTTAAAAAAGTCAATATGAACTACTAAAATATATTTAAAATAAAAACAAATTTTACAGAAAGAATATGCCCAAAGTGGAAAGCTGTGTTTTGTGACCTGGAAGATTAAATAGGGAGAGTTAGAGGCTCGACACAGCTGGAACGGCCATGAAGTGAGTGTCTGATGCCTCCATGATAGAGACAATGTGTGTCAATCTCTGGATTCACTGCTTGGCCTCTGACAAAGTGGGTCTAGTTTCATACTTTAATTGGAGTTTTGACAACACATTGAAAAGCAATGGAAAGCCAAAATTCAAGCGAACCATTACAAGAACGAGGCTAAGTGTGATGGTGCATGTCTGTAGTCGCAGCACTTGGAAGGCTAAGGCAAGAAGATCATCACGAGTTCAAGGCCAGCCTGGGTCACATAATGAGACTTTGTCTCAAAAAATAAAAAATCACAAGGATGTTAGATATTCATAACAAGTGGATTCATGTGTCCATGTGTCAAAAAAAAAGAGCAGGCATTTCTTTTAGTTGAGTTATATACTTTTTATAAAATTTAAAAAAATATATAATTTGACCTGTATAAGCTATTGAGGGTGGAAAAGAGGTCAGACTCATAAGCTAATCTTTTCAAATGTTATTTCCAGGGCAATCTATAGCTGCTCAGGTATGGTTGCCTATGAGCCATTAACAAAATAGTTCACTGTTCTTCAAAGTCAGAATTAAAAGGTCAAAGAAATGTTTCAATACTGAATCTGATCATCATTTTCTGTGATACACATCAGCAATGAAATGAGTGTACCTGGAGATTTTATCTAGATGACCAGGAGAATATGTAGCATTTCATCTTCACCAAAAGGTTGAGAAGAGATAGACAAATATATAACAAATAACTATTTTGAATGGAATATCAGAGAAAGAAAAACATCCAGGTCAATCTTCTGTTTTTCCATATTCTTAGATTTACCCTATTGGGCTGCTATGGAGGAACCATGAGAAACTGTTTAGCTCTCTGTTCAAATCACTTTTAGTCACAACTTCTCACAGGACCTTGGCTGTGTGAGCCAATTGCTTTACTCTATCAGTAGTACATGATTATTTCAGTTTCCAATGAAATAGTGGAGAGAAGATGACATAACAGAGGCTAGAACAGATGCTCTTCAATCTTTATTTCCTCTGACTTTCAAGACCACTGAAATAAACCTACTCATTTACAGAGCCCGAGAATGTCCTATGATTTGGCTTAATCTGTGCCTCCACTCTTGGAATTTCCCCAGGAGGGTTTTTGCTCAAGGGTTACTGAAATTTGGAAGAACTTTACTCTTACTCTTCCTAGCTTTTAGGTATAGTTGCTCACCTGGGGAAAGCCGCATTGCTGCTGTGGTTCTGGAAAGGCTCTGATGTCTAAATCCAGCCCAGTGGTATCTCCCAGCTAGGCTAATTGTACCTAATGGCACACCAGATGTGCACGTACTCATGATTATTGTGAGGGGTGATGGTGGATTGGTTTAGGGAGCAAAATTTCCTTGGAGAATAGTGAGAGAATATGGATGGGCCTAGGATGAGAAGGAAACAGAAAAAAAAAATCTTACAGTTTTACCATTGGCTGAAAACTCAGTGGAGTTTTTTCCTACAGATGTATTATTTTCCTAAAGAAAATGAACCAATACGGTTCTTTGTTTGATCTTGTTATTGTTCACTGGCTTAAAACAGCTGTTTTCAAACTTTAGCATATATCAGATTTGTTCAGAAGGTTTGTTAGAAAATGGACCATAGGAGCAGGGTGGAGTCTGAAAATTCATCTTTCTCACCAGTTTGCAAATGATGCTGATGTACTGGTCTAGGGACCACAAGCTTAGAACCACAGGATTAAAGGTGCTTAGGACTGGAGTAAAAGTTGCAACCACCCTTAATATTTATACATAAGAGGAGGTCTTGAGTTTCTTTCATATGCCTTTCAGTAGCATTCCCTTTCCTCCCCTTCACCCTGATCTTATATTATCCTCTACTTCTTCTATTTTTAAGTAGGGGTGGGGAGTCACTTATAAAAAACTACTTTCAAATATGGCCAAGGTAGTCGGTCAAATCCTAGTGTAGTATTTTAGAGTCAGAAACAAAAAAAAAATGAGATTTCTCCTGAGGCAGAGATCTTGGGCTGAAGGTGAGAAAGTAAGATTCGTAGATTTTAGATGAGAAAGAGTCATGAACAGACCTATGTTCTAAACAAACATCTGTACCATACTCTGGTCATGAGCTTATTAACATTTAATTATTAATGAAGTGGAAGGTCATTTGAACAAGTAATTAAATGTGGAGACTAAAGCATCCTTTAGAGGGGTAAAGATTTATGAACAGATGGAGTCTTTGATTTTTTTTCAGTATTAAGTCTGAGTGAACATTTAGCACAAGCAACCTAAATTAATTTGAACCGTCATCCATCCAGGTCTTTTTATTGCTTTAAATTCAGTACCTATTTGGTGCTGAATTATGTAATGTGGAAACTGTAAGGTCAGACTGAGGCACAGTTGAGACCACCAAGGCAGGCAAAATCTAAGCAACAAGTGATGAGTTTATTCCTGGCTGGGTGCAGATGGGCCAGGGGCAAAAGGCTGTTGGTACTGAGAGGAGGGTGGGCACTGTTGATGTGGAGGAGTTTAGGTAGGGGACGGGCACTGGTGGAGAGGGTGGAAAATTTTGGAGCCCCATGGGTGATGGGTCTGGAGCTGGCTGATAAACAGGGCAGTGGTGAGAGAAGCAGGGGCAGCTGCTGGTTTCCTGTTTGCTCTGTGCTCCTGTGGATTTGGGTAGTGGGTCTGCTTGGGCAGGGGTTCAACTTGGGGGAGCTATCAGAAACATGATGGGATCTTGGGTGAATTAAAATACAACACTTAGAAGTAGATTTCTGGGCTGTTATTTGGTCCCTGTTCCTATTTTTCCCACACACACTGCTAACACTGAAAAATAAAAACTTGTGTTGAGCAAAAACAAATGCAGATGTACTCAGCTACCTCATCTTCGACAAAGGAGCTCACCATCCTCAGTGGAGGAAAGATAGCCTCTTTAATAAATGGTGTTGGAAAAACTGGATATCAACCTGTCACAGATTAAAATTAGACCCTTATCTTTCGCCATGCACTAAATTAAAATCCAAATGGATTAAAGATCTAAATAT
>NW_022900928.1:126508194-126520663 GCF_012274545.1 Fukomys damarensis
TGCAACAATGCATAAGATTCTAATAAGATTACTGACATTTAGAAATGGGAGGAAAGGAGCTAAAGGTGTAGGGAAGGTGTGATACGTAGGGGAAGAACAAAAAGGGAAAAGAAAAAAATGTGAGAGAATGAAAAGATGAAAATAAAGTGTTTGTAGATGGGGAGGGGAGGAGGGGGTGAAGGGAGGGCAGAGGTAAGGGGAAAAAAATGAGAAACAAGACTTGCCATGTAAAGGTACATGATCCCAACAATGAATGTAACTGTACTGTATCCCTAAATGTACCAATGAACTCAATAAAAAAAAAAAAAAAACTTGTGTTGAGAATGGTATGCCTCAGCGCTACCTAAAGGCAACAGACAGCTCTGGGAGAAGCATCACCCACCCAGTTCTTGACCACTTCCTCCCTGACACCCCACCCTCTCTCATTTCTTTCCCTCTGTAAGTGATGGCCCATCTCATTTTGGCTCTGGAAAGATGGAATGGCACAGCAGTTAAGGGCATGGATTTGAGCCAGAAAATGAGTCAAACCCTTCTCTGCTCCTTACACACAGGTGGCCCTTGGCAGGTCGTTAGACCTCTTTCTACCTCAGATTCCTCATCTACAGAGTGGAGGCAATAATGTGTTGTGAGGATTATACATGTTAACACATGTTAGGATAATGCCGAGCACAAACCATGGCCTCGGTAAGAGTAAGCTATACACTGTGCAATACCAATGGCTTTGAGAGGAATTAATGTATTGATAATCATGTTTTCCTGTTAGTCTGAGAGCTCCTTGGGAGTAAGGATCAGCTTTGCACCCCTAGGGTTTATCTCACTATCTGACCCATCAAAGGCGTTCAGTGGCATGGATGAAACATCACTTACCAGGAGGCCAAGAGAGATGTTGCTTCCGGTTTTTATGTTGGAAATACAATAACTCCTGATCTCACCCAAATGCTGACACCACTTGTAAAAGTAGAAGGTCAACTGAAAAGGGGTGGATTGGTGGGTTTGCCTACATTAGGGAATCCATTACAAGTAATCAAGTGGAGAAAAATTTCTAGGGCAAATTTTCTGCAGCATTTCTATTACTCTGGGCACCAAGAGTTAGCCTGGGCACAACGTTTACCCGCTGCTGGTATTTTCTTTTATTGTCAAAAGAGAGTCCTTATTTTTATCTGTCAGTGTTCCATGGAGCCCCTTTCTGTAAAAGAGCTTTCATTATGGTCTATGAAAAATAATGACTATGTAGGAAGAAATTTGAAAAACATAAAAAGTTCAGTATCCTTTGATTACATGGTATATCTGAAATTGAATGGGGCAGAAAACTAGATATGGAAGATTTAAGCAGCCCTCCCTTAGGGCTTTCTAATTTCAAGGCATTTCTGTTTTTTAAAAACTAATGGTGGAGTTGTAACTGAAAAAATTCAATCACTAAAGTTTCAACTCCAGGTCATTGTACTGGCGTACTTTTTAATATCTCAGGGAGACAGCAGTTTTTAGTTGGTTTCTAACTCTCTGTTTCAAAGGGCATCGGAAAATCAGTTAAAATGTTGCTAAGAAAATGCTGTGATTTGCTCCTAATTATGGTAAAAGGCAAATTCCTAGCCTTGCCTAGGAAGTTGGATGTACTGAAAACAAAACAAAACAACAACAACAAAAAAACAGACTTTTGATCTGGAAGTTGGTCTATCCACTGTTGCAGCAGAAGAGTCTTGGAGCCTGTGGACTGTGCCACTGGTGCCAGCTCCCAGCAGCTGGGCTTCTCATGAGCATTCCAGCTCTTACTATGATGTAGACCATCAGATTGTTTCCCAGTTGAATTTAATCCTAGTTGCCTCACATTATTCTTTAATGCTTTCCAGGACTGTTGATTAAAAGAAGATAAAGACTATTCACTTTACTATTTGTGAGGAGTAAGGACTTCTGTAGGAGAGGATTTGGAGGAGCATCTAGTACGACAAATGCTGAGTCTTTGAGAATCTGAGATAGGCCCAGTCGCCCAGGAATTGTAAGCTCCAGTGAACTGATGATAAAATAAAAGTTTATCATGTCAGACCTAGCTAATTTGGATTGTTGATCATCTATATAAAATGTGTAATCAATTACCAGTTTATGTTATGCAAATAAGGAGAGATTAAAAGCTACATCTGTAGTTTAACCAAAAGTTGCAAAAGGAAATTTTCATTAAGGAATTACATTACCTGAAAGTATTCTATCAGTACGGACCTACATAAGAAAACTTATAAAAAATCAGCCCTATTTTTCCTTAAATTGCATATTTATAGTTGTCCACTATAGGGAACACTTGGTCAGCTCAGTAAGGCTCTGCTCAGAATACATTCTGTCTGCGCAGTACTTTTTGTTTTACTGATTCACTTATAGTCTTCTCTGTATTATCTAAATTCACGTGTATTTATTGTATGTACTTTTAAAAGAGCTGAAGGGAATGATCTCTACATTCTGGCTCATCATGACTCAGTAGTAAATGTATTTCTAGTCCAGATTACTTAGTTTAGCACTCTACCCAACATTTCCCATCTGCCCCTTCTTACTGACAATGTTGGTTAATACACACTGACCATGTGGTGAGGCCGACATTCTCCCAGTTCACTTTTAGTAGTTACACTTGCTATTTAGAGATTTATTTATAAGATCAGGATGATTCGTTTCAATGGCATATTTCTCTGCCTCCCAAGGAATCAGAGGGATCAGTGAATTGTTTGATATCAATTTTGACACTGCAAAGTAGGGTGCTTCTATAATAGCTGCACAAAAAAATGTAGAAGTGGTTTTAGTATTGTGTAATGGGTGGAGGCACAAAGCATTTTGAGGCATTGAGAAAAAGCCTAGGCAAGCTTTAAGAAACGTGGACATTAAAGGCAATTCCAGTGAAGGCTCAGAAGGAATTGAGGATAGCTACAGGGAAAGTTTCTCTTGGTTTAAAGAATGCATGTGCCATCAGGAAAAGAATGTAGCTAGAATTATGAACATCAAAGGTACTTTGGTGAAGTCTCAGTAAAAAGGAGGAAAACATTACTAAGTACTGAAGGGAAGGTGATTTTTTTGTTCTAAAGTAGCAGTGAACTTGACTGAATTGTGTTGTACCACTGGGAGGAAAGTGAAACTCACGTGTAATTATGAACTTGAATATTTCGCTTGGCAAATTTGCAGATCAGATGTGGAAGCCTGATTTCTCCTTGCTGATGATCATAGTGAAGTGCAAAAGAGAAGAGAAAATCTGAAGAAGGAACTGCTGAACAAAAAGGAATATTCTCTTGATGATTTGGAAAGTTCTGGATAGTGTGCTCTAGCAGTGGCCAAGAATTAGGTTCCACAACTCTTTTCCGGGTAAATGAGGCATGTGGTTCATGGATGTAATGAACAGTCTCTGCAGAAGCCAAGAATAGAGAGGCAGAGGTTCAGGAAAGATATGTAGAGGGCCCTCTTGTCTGATGGCTTGGGTCCCTGTGATTGCCTGAGAGCCTGGCAAGGTCTTTTTTTCTGTTTGTTTGTTTTTTGTTTTTGGTACAGGGGATTGAACTCAGGTTCTTGCCCTTGCAAGCCAGGCCACCGAACCGCTGAGCTAAATCCCCTGCCCTGGCAAGGTCTTTGAGAGTTTTAAACCAGCAGAAGCATTACTGATCTGGATTGAAAGAGACAGAATGAAATCAAGGAAGAATGACCTCAAGAAAATGGGTGCAGAGATTTTGGTTGCAAGATGACACCAGGGTAAGGACACTTGCTCATAGCCCAAAAGGGAACCAGGGGAGAAGCCCAGAAGAAAGAACATCAGGTTACAGGAAATTGTTCTCAGCCTTGAAATCTAACGGAGTTTTAGGTAACAAACAGAGAGTCTTTTGCTCCTAATTTGAATTTTTAACCATGTGCACAAAGCATTTGGCTAATTTTACATTAAAGCTTTGGGAAGGCTGGGGGTGTAGCTCAGTGCATGGCTTTGCATGCATGAGGCCCTGAGTTCAATCCCCAGTGCTAAAAAAACAAATTTCTTTTAAATCTGCTCTGTCCTGATGTTCTATATTTTTGTACTTTCATCATTGCCAAATAGAAATAGGACAGGTAACTCTTTATTTACAGATAGAGTGAAGTTTTACAGTCTGCTTTTGTAGCTACCCATAAATATCTTAAGTGAGGTAATAAACATTGGCTATATACCATATGGTTGTTAGAAAACTTAGATGCTCTCATAAAAGATTGTAATGTAAGTTTTAAAAGCTGAATGCTATATGGAACGTAAAACTGATAAGGGAGGATCTAACCCACCTTTAAGAAAATTGTACTTTTCAAATAAAAATTTAAATTTTTTTCACAGTGTAGTCATTGCTATATTTATAAATTTATTTTATGGTGATTTTTTTCCCCTCTTGAGATGCCAATATTTATGATAGCCACTGTATGCCTTTATCAGGTTATCATGTTTCGGGGGTAAGTGTCCCATTATGGCAACGAAGGTGTCTCTTGTGAGGAGGTTGATGTTTCAGGTCCATGCTTTCACCCAACAAAGTGTGCGTCTGCCCTCCATGCTCAGGTAGCATTTGGGGAAGGGGAGAAGCTGAAAGGACAGAAGGAAGTTCATTCTCTTGCACTTGTGGTGGACTTGCTCGCATTTATTCATGCACTTTTAGCCAGTCTCCCTGGTCATGAGCAGAGCACAGCAGCAGTGTGGCCAGGCCGGAACAAAGACTCATGCTCAAAACACCGTCCTGTATAAGTGGTGAGCACAGGTTAGCTGTGCAGAGTTTTCATTTCTACTCCTTGGTGCAAACCCTGTTAACCTCAATGGGCGTTATCATCTCAGAAGTTTTCTTCTAAAGAAAAGATGACCAGAGTGGAAGATATAGCTTAGAGGCAGAGTGTATGCTTAATATGTGCAAGGCCTTGGGTTTAATCCCAGAACACACACACACACACACACACACACACACACACACACACACACACACACAAAGGAAAATAAAAAGAAGACAATGAGCTTTCTGTTACTATAACAAATGCCAAACATTTGAGATAAATCAACTTACAAGAAAAGATTCATTTTGGCTCAGTTTTGGAAGTTGCAGTCAGTGACTGATTGATTCCATTGTTGTGTCCTTGTGGTGAGGCAGTGCTTCATGGTGAAAGTGAAATATAGAATAAAACTGTTCACTTCATGGCTAAGAAGCAAAGATGAAGGGGAACAAGAGGCTGAGGTCCCAGTAATCTTCACTGGGGTCCCCTAATCCCCTCCACTAGGGTCCCATAATCCCCCTCACTGGGGTCCCCTAATCCCCTCCACTAGGGTTCCACAATCCCCTTCAAAAACAGTGACCTAGGCCCTACTTCTAGGTCCTACTTCTTAAAGGCTCCACCATTTTCCAAGTGTCTCTGCCTGGGGACCAATCCTTCAACACATGGGCTTTTGCAAGACATTCCAGATCCAAATTATAGCACCATGTCTTTTCTAGAACCTTCTGTTATTCATAACAGCGCTACAAAGAAATTGGGTCTAAGGATATTGTTGGGATGAATAAAACTCCTATGTGTCTCAAGTCACAGTATAAAGTAAAAACTGCTGAACAAATAACTACAAAATGCTTGTGTTTGTGAACTTTTTGGTTTCCAACAAGCTACCTTCAAGCCTATTTTTTCCCTTAATTGAAAGCAACAGGGCACAGAAGATTTCTACCCCTGCTAGGGAGTACGGGGCTGAGGTGTGATTTGTTTTTATCTGAGAGACTTGTTTTGACACTGTCGAGCCTTCTTTCCAGTTACTGACTCATAGAACTTTCTGGGGAGGTATTGGGACCAAGACTTTTCATTTCTTGCAAGTTTTCAGGTAATGTTGTCACTCCTGGTTGGGATCCCCACTTTCAGAACTTCAGCTCTAACAGTAGCGGTTTTGGCCAACTCAGTTCCGGAAGTCTGCCAGTTCTGCATTTTAACTTTACTTCCCTCGAAAATGACACTAGAGGGCAGTGTGATCACAGCACTCTGGATGGAGGGCAGAACGCGTTTATACTACATTCAGACCAGAGTTTTCCAGGGAGTTTACTGGACTTTTGCTTCAGCCAGGTGTCTGGTTTCATCTACCTTGTTTTAGGTGTCTCATATAAGAACTTCTAGGTAAGAAAAGTCCTGCTGCTAAAGCTAAATTGAAAATCTGCTCTCTTCTGTTTTAAAGTCATTTATCTGTCAGCTGGAGACCTTGGGCTATTGGGTTTGCGTGATTTTGGAGAATTTAGGAAGTGAGAGTTAAATTTGTTCTTTAAGTCTACTGTGTTTTCAATGACCTCAATTCTATTCATATTGAAAATAAGGTTTGAGACCAAATAAGTTTGCAAACATTGAGTTAAAATTTAGGGCTCCTTTACTGCAGTGTTCCTCAGAGCCCTGATTTATATGTTGGAATTGGCTGGGAGGAGGCTGTGGCACGCAGGACCACTGTGGGAGGAACACCTTTCAGTGTTTTGGAGAGGAAACACCTACCTAGTCCTAATTTTTCAACTTCTCCATAAGGAATTAGAGACCAGAAGATAAAATAACTTCCGGGTACTGACAGGACCTGTCTTCTGACTGCAGCTCAGTGTATCTTCCACAGGACCAAAATACTACCTGAAGGACAGCACGTTGCCATGACAGTGACCCAGGGCCTGGGGTCTTCCTGTTGAATTCTCTTCCTGAGAACATCTGCAGGCTGCGGCCCATCACTTCCTGCTGGTTCCGCTCAACTGACACCTTCTCAGAGGACCCTTCCCAGACCAAGCTGTCCAAAACCTGGCCTTCTTTCTGCAGCTCTGAATTTCCTTATCTTGCTTTTTCATTAGTTGTTACGTATTATATGCTTAAAGGGACAGGGATTTAGCTCAGTGGTGCCACCGCCTGCCTTGCAAGCACAAGGTCTTGTGTTTGATCCTCAGTACCAAAAAGCAAATAAACAAACAAAAAACACACAAAAAAGAAACAAAACAGCAAGAAAAAAAAACCAAACAAAATACAATATGTTTAATTATTATTTTGCTGTTCTGGTGGTTGGCTTCTTTCCTCTGAAAGAGCCAGGGCAGAAGCACCCTTGCTACCTCCTATGTTCCCAGAACTTTGTAGGTGCTCAAATGGCTTATGTTGGAGTAGTTAGTTGGAGGTATTAAAGTATATGATGTAAGGTTGTTTATTACATCAGTGTTCTCCAGAGAAGTAGAACCAATAGAATATATAAATAATGTTGGATGTGTTAAAATGGTGGAAGCCAGTATTTTTTGCTTTTAATAGTACCCAGATAATCTAAATTATGCATACATTTATAGAAAAATTTCCACTTGCATTTCTGGGTTTACAAGCACAATATTAGATAATTTCTAGTACTTGTTTTATTTTCATGCACCATAGTAATGTTAGACAATGCTCTTCCATGCTTCAGGAAGCTTACATTTAAATACTGTTAGGTAGTGGATTTGTTTTTTTTTTTTTTTTTTAGTAGTGAATTTTTACATTCACCCAGAGGTCTCTCTGAGAAGGAATTCTACACTGGGTTGGCCTGTAATTAAGATAACTTCCTTGGATAGTAATGGCTATTTCTCCCCCATTTTCTAAATATCCTGGGGTTACCTCTAATTGGCAAGCTGACCTGCAGCCACCCAGGCTTACCTGAGGCCAGGCAAGTGTCCACTCAGGTTTCTTTTGTGAATGCAGAGGGAGAACCTAGAAAGTGGTGATAGATGATGAAATTGCCAAAAAACCTTCCAAAGAGGCTCGCAAAGTTTACTAACTTGCCCTAAGGCCCATCTTCCCCTCCCTGCTGAATATCACAGGATTTTATCTTCCATCCTCAAATTATAAGACCTTTTGTTCCCTGCTGACCACAAGGCAATGAGGATGGGCAGTGAAAGTATGTGAGTGTGAATGTGTGCGAGTGTGTGTGTTCTTATATGTGAAACAAAGACTGAAAATACATGTGATGTTTTAAAGAGCTGATGTGCTCAATACTTGGCTTCTGAGATTCTTACGTGGGCATCAATCTTGTCTGCAGTGAGATATGAAAGTGTTTCTCTAAAAGTATGCTTCAACTTGCTCAGTAGGAACAGTCCCGTGTCCTGAGAGCAATTTCACTTTGTAAGGATCCTGAGATAATGTCTGCTTACCTCAGAAGGTGGTACTTATTAGCTGTGGTCACTTTGGATGGAGTTCTGGCTCTTAGTTGGGGAGGACTTGGGGACGAATGACCTTCCAGATTACACCATGTTGGCTGCCACCCACTCTGACCTTGATGAGGTGGGCCCACAGGAAGACAGCTTTTTTTGGAGACCTCCTCCCTGTGGTAAATACTACTCTAATTTATATCCACCAAGAGCTTGCTTAAATAGAGTGGGTGGCAGAGTAAGGACCCAGATTACATTAAAAAAAGAGCCATGCAACAATGAGAGAAATTTGTGTGTTTATACTGAAGTTGACAGCTTTCCATCTGCTTTGATTTCATGAAAAATAGGAAGATGCTCCCTATGTGGAATTTTCTAGGTCTTTCTTGCAAAAGTGACTGAAGAAATGACCATCTATCAGTCATCTAGGAACCTTGCTGGAATCACCTGTTTTCTGGGCTTCTGGAAGCCCACTCTCTCTTCTTCCGTGATGATATTTTTGTCTAATCTGGTCATGCATTGTTTGCACAGCACAAGGCAGAAACAAGAGCTGAACTTCTGGTCTTCTCCATGCATTTCCGCTGTCCTGGAGTTGCCTAAATTCCTCAGCCTTTCTTCTCTGCTTCAACTGCTGTAGCTCTCCTGCCCCTGAGATTTAATGTGAGAGAGAGAGAGAAAAAAACATTGAAGAAATATAACCTCCCACCTGACAGGGCTGGGAAAAGACCAAGGTCTCTTTGGAAAGATGGGGAGATGAACAGAAAATAGAGTAAGACAGTCTTAAGGAAGGAAGAGGATGAAAGTCAATTCCTACAATTAACAAGAAGAGTGAAAACACTGCCAGTGTTTTCTAGGTTCCTGAGTTCACATGCCAACCCTATCATTTTCATCTTGGCCACTGGGATGTGGTGATCTTGGATAGACAGTTAGTGGAGGCAGCCCTAAAGGAGAAAATGGAACCATTCATTTCTGAGAAGCTCATTCAAGTAGACCTCTTTCTCCTAGCTGCAGATCCCTCACTGACCTCTTGGTCCCTCTTTCTCAGTCATTGAATGCTTTGGTATCAACTCTCCATTCCATGCCCTGCTGTTATCCTGCAGGGTTCAATATTCACACAGGATGCATCTTGTCTTTCCAGTTCTTCCATCTCCTCGTTTCCAAAGACTCCTTTCTTAACTACCTCATTTCTTCCTTCTTATGGCTATGCCCTGTTCTCCCTTTAATATAAGGACTTTGGTCATCCGGCTTTGACTGCAGCTACTCTCCTTCCTAGCCGTCTCCCTCCACTGCATCTCCAATCTTCATCAGGTACCTCTCTCCCCTTTCCAACCTCCCAGCCTTCTACTTTCCTCACTTCTTTTTTGATCAATGTAATTATCGTGTCTATACTTAGAACTTCATTGCCCATCCATGTTTTGGTCATATTTGTGTGGAGGAAACTCAATTCTAGGAAAAATATTTTATCAGGGTTATTTCTGCTTGCTACAGAAAGTCACACAATACAGCAGGAGAATCCGGACAACTTGTGGGATTTAACAGCACAATGCAGTCCTGTGAGGTTTCACACTTGACTTATCCTTCCGCAATCCATACCTTCCAAGAGTCCATGCCTTGAGGAAGCAGTGGTGTCACTAGTCCGAAGGTCACAGACTAATGCAGCAGACCCTGTTTCTGATCTTTGGCAAACTCCACCAAGTGGGTATGGTCTCTTCTGGCTGAGAAAGCAGGAATGTGGAGAGATGCAAAACTCAAGATCATATATGAGGTGTTACTGAAAAATATGGTGGGTGTTTGAATGTTTAAAATAATGTATTACTGTAAAAGACATTGGGCCATCAATCCTCCTCGTAATCCTCCGTTTCCCTTTGAACACACTTATCCCATCGTTCTTGCCACTTCCCGAGGCAGTTCCGGTCTTCAGTTGTGCTGTCACGGCTGCATTGTTCTAAATTAATGCACAATGTTTACCTCTTGCACTCATTTCAATTTTGGGGAAGAGCCAGAAGTTGCATGGTACCAGTCTGATGAGTAAGGTGGATGAGGACGCACTGTCATGTTTTTACAAGCCTGCCCTTCTGTGGGATGGCCCTTGACAGTGGCATTCACCACACGTTGTTTTCACACATTATAAAGACTTTCACAAGAGAGGTCTTCCAGAACCGCTTCAGAAAGGAACAAGAGTGATGGCAGGTATCTTGGGGAGGACTCATGACAATGTGTCTTTTACTGTAATACAATTTTAAAAATTTAACTACTGATTGTATATGCTGATCGTATCTTGTTCACAACTCCTGAAGTGAAGTGGCGCATTCTCAATTCCTTCCTCTCATTTCCTTTTACATTGCTTACTTCCTCCTCTGTCCTTGCTGGCCGCTCCCCAAGACTGATCCTTCATAGTGCACAATTAAAGGGACGGCCGAAAATGCTGAAATAAGTGGCCACTTATTGACCCAAGTGATAATACGTGCAGCATGTCTTCTTGGAATCCATTCAGTCAATCTTTGAACAATTTTAGCACCAAATGCTGTTGAGGCCAACATGATCCCGTGCTATTTGCTGCTAGTAACATCTACTGGGAGAAGTTGGCATGATCTTTTTTTCTTTTTCTGTTTTTTTTTGGACAGGGTCTCACTGTCATTCAGGCTGGCCTTGAACTCACTACATGGCTCAGGCTGCCCTCTAACCCACAGTGATCTTCTTGCCTCAGGCTCCCAAGTGTTGGGATTACAGGTGTGCACCACCGTGCCTGGCTAATGGTCGTATTTTTCGTGATCCATTTAATGAAAGGATTTAAAGAATTCATGCTGCATTTATTATAGGAACTCAGTGATATGATTTTTATCATATTACTACTGTTATCATCAACCATCATGATCATGATCATTATCATTATTGTGGTACTAGAGATTGAACCTGGGGCCTTTAACCTGAGCTACAACCCCAACTCATTTTCTATTTTGAGATAGAATCTTGTGAAGTCATTGAGTTGCCCAGGCTGGGCTGGAACTTGTGATCCTCCTGCCTCAGCCTCCCAAAGTGCTGGAACTACAGACATGGGCCACTAATCATGGCAATACTTGTCATGTTAGATGGCAACTTCATGGCACATGATGGGTTCAGCCTTTTGCACAAGTTCCTAAGTTGAAAGCTCAGGTGTACACAGAGAGCATCTGCTTCTCAGAGTATGTGCTGTCTCTCCCTTCTCCTCTTGCCTCAGGAGTGCAGGGTCTAGCCTGCTGCCACTGCTGCCAACAGAGGAGGCTCTTTCTAAGATGCTCTGCCTTGTTGTGGCACCTTTTGGTATATAATTTTTAGTAAACATTATGTCCTGTCTCCAATCTGGGGCAAATAATAAAAGTCAACCATGTTTTAATTATTATTCCACTTATGCAAAGTATGTCCTCCATTCTAGATCCAGGAAAGAGTAGAGCTAAAAATCCGTATAAAACCAACACATGCTCCCAGATACTTGGGAGGCTGAGACAAGAGGATTAGTAGTTTAACTCCAGCCTGGGCAGCACAATGAAACCTGGTCTCAAAAACCAAACCAGAACAAACCCCACAAACTCCATATGAATTACTCTTTTGCTGTTACCTTTTCTAGTTTTTTTTAAAAAAAATTGTTTTGCTTTTTGAGACAAGGTCTTGCTATGTAGTTCAGACTGGCATCAAAGGTGGCAGTCCTCCTGCCTCAGCCTCCTGAGTGCTGGGATTACAGGTATGTTCCACGATGCTGTGGTCTTTTTGTTCTGCTATAAAAAATTTTCTCCTCTCGGAATAAATAATGTCCCAGCTGGGGATTTAGCTCAGTGGCACTGTGCCTACCTCACAAGCACAAGGACCTGAGTTTGATCCCCAGTACAAAAAAAAAAAAAAGAATGTCCCATGCTTTATTTATCTTATTAAGAGCTCATTCATTTTCATTCCTTCTTTTCTTTTACTTGTTGGAACATAAACAGGCAGGGCTACCTTCAGATTATTAACATAGTTCAATATTTTACCTGTTTATTTTCCAGGCTAGCCAAATAAGATCTTAATCCTTTAACTCCTGCTAGAGCAACCAGTGACCCCATACACAGCTAAAGCTGCATTATCAAGGGTTCCACATAGTTCTAGCCATAAACGGGGCTGAAAGCAACTTAAAATCTCAGGAAAGCCCAAGCATACTGGCAGTTGGAAGTAGAACTGATCTTTTTTTTTTTAATTTAATTTATTGGTACAAGAACTGATCTTTTTTTGTTAGAACAGAAAAGAGTTTTAAAAATGAATGAAATGGGGATTTAGCTCAGTGGTGCCGCCACCTGTCATGCAAGTGCAAGGACCTGAGTTCGATCCCTGATACAAAAAAAAAAAAAAAA
>NW_022900928.1:126520794-126533040 GCF_012274545.1 Fukomys damarensis
CCCTAAAAAAAAAAAAAAAAAAAAAAATTAGATGAACATATAAAAGGTTATGATTGCATACTATCCTACCATGCCTGCCTGGGTCAATATTTATAACCAATAATTATGCAATCCTGTGTAATCCTAATGTACCCAAGCAGGCTAGTATTTACAACTATAATTATGCAAATACTGTTTACTGCTTTTGAACTGTTGGACTTGCTCTAGTGTGGAATCATGGAAAGCCTGTCAATAATTATAGAAAGGAACAACATGTTACCGACCCAGATACTGTGAAAACAGAAGAGAGTATAGAGAGCCATAGGAGGAGAGGAGAAATGAAGGAGAAATATGGATTCTGGTGTCCTCATTTTAGAAGACAGGGAGGGAAATAGATAATGTTCGAGTGGTAGAAGAAATAAAGAAAATAGTAAATGCTTTTGTAAAGACATAATCATTAGAGAAACTCCAAACCGCGATGTGCCTCTAGTAGGGAGGTGTAATCTTAAATTAATTAAATCTTTAGACACAATTGCTAAAAATCAATGGATAGTATTAAGCATAGGGCGGAAACTGGTAAAAGCATCAGTCATGGTTCCCCTAAGGCAAGAACTGAAGTTAAGGAGGAAAGAGGTAGGAGAGATGAGATGTTTCTCCAATAGTCTTATCTCTTTGGGTTGCTTTACTTTGATAAGACAACCAGAGGAGGTAACTGGGGGAGCCTGCTGCTCTGAACTGTGCTCCAGCAGAACATGGACCAGACACAAGCAGCCACAGCCTCACCATTCTTGAAATAAGACCATGGCAACAGGGCCTCTGCCGCCAACCTCCACAGAGCAGTGAGGCAGATGCCAGGACAAAGTCAGTGCTCCTTAACTGTGAGGGGACAAAGCCTTCACCCTGCACCAGGAGTGAACTGAATCATCCATGTTTTAAAAGCAAGTCGCCTCTACCCTTCACCAGCTTCTGGGAGAAGCTAAGTTTGAAGATCTTTCTTCAGGACCTAATTTTGTGAGTGACCCAAAGACTCACATTCTTGCTACCTCACTAGCTCGCCCTCATGCCCTACACCACTGTCATCTTTTTTATGGCGGGGGGGGTTGAGACAGGGTCTCACTACATAGAGTTGAGACTGACCTGGAACTCACTATGTGGCCCAGGGTGGTCTCAAACTGACAGCGATCCTCCTATCTCAGCCTCCCCCAGTGCTAGGATTACAGGTGTGTACCACAACGCCCGGCTCAAAACTTTTTTTTTTTTTTGGTACTGGGGATTGAACTCAGGTTCTTGTGCTTGCAAGGCAGGCCACTGAACCACTGAGCTAAATCTCAGGCCCCTTGCTTTTAAAAAATACCTCTTCAGGGATATAATCACTGTAGAATCCTGGAGAAACATTGTAACAGCTGCTTAAATTAATCACTCATGTTCCAAACAGTCAGCTTGCAAAAGATGTGCCTGCTGTCTAGTTTCAGCATCTAGTTTCAGGTGCTGCTTGGCAGTCAGTTAAAAGATAGAAAAGGTTCAAAGGGGAAGAGGAAGTGAGAGGCTTAGGGGAAACGAAAGAAGGGAATGGCATGAACATGACAGAATGAAAGAAGAAAAGAAACAAAGTCTTCTCAAATAGAGAGGGGTGGAGGGGTTGAAGGAAGGGCAGGAGAACGGGAAAAAAACAAGAATCAAGATAGATTATGCAAAGGTACAAATTCCCAGTGACGAATCTCATTATACGGTATATCTAAAAATGTACCAATAAAATTAATTTTAAAAAATAGTAAATGAAAGCATTGCTTGATTTGATTCATTCATTCACCTTACAGTTAATTTTAAAAGTTAGCACTTGGCTGTTAGTGGTACGGCTGAGGGAGAGAGCACTTGCTAGCAAGGCTTTGGGTTTGATAACAAGCACTTCTCCCCCACAGCACTTTCAACAGTTGGCAGGCAAATTCATATCTATAATGCTCTACATTTTACTCTTGGTAAATTTTTATTTGTTTTCATTGTCAACTTACTAGAAACAACTATACCACAATTGTATACAGGATTTTTAGTTTTAAAAAATCTTATAATTTACTTCCACAGTAGTGAGGCATTTTAATACCAACCATTCAAACAGCTGTATGAGCTACAAGTGGTTACATAATATTTTTACCTCCATCTCATTTATTGTTGAACTAAACCTTGTTCTTTGTAAACAGGTACTGGGCTGAATCAATGTTTTTGAAAGTCAGCGGGGACCAAATGATAGGGTTTGTGTAGTGTGTCCCTAGCAGGGCACGGAAGCATCTTTACCTACTGTCAGGGATGTGTGTGACTGGTCAGTAATGGCTGGGCTTGGACAAGGTCTCCATGAAGACAGTTTGAATGAAGCATATGGTCCTGAAGTAACAGTGATGACACCAAAGTCACACTCATTGCTGTTCCTTTACAGAAATCACTCTTCCAGTTTTTCAAATAAATCATGTCCATAGTAAAGAAAACTATCAAACCCTCTGAGGAAGCCACCTTGCTGATTAGCTGGAGGAGCTGAGAAGGCCCCTGGTGTAACTCAGTGTTAGATATCAGCACTTGATTGCTTTGATGCAGTTGGCTTTGTTTTGAGTACAGAACCGCAGCTTGGGTGGGTGTTAATGGTGAGCTCTGTTCTGACTGATGTATTTCCAACACAGCTGCATCTTAAGTCCACAGCTGATTACAGTGACCATGGGGGCCCTGGTAACATCTTGTTGCTTATCTCACTAAAAATTGTGGCTTACCTCTGCATCCGCTAACCCGTTTATGTATGAGTGTGTGTATATATTCTGAGCATGGCATAAAGTTTCTACGTGAGGAGCTGCTTGGTCTTGTGGGACAATCTTTTCTGTTTGCTTTCTTGTCCATTCATCATGTACAAGGGTGTTGACTTGGCTCATAAGAATACCGCTGAGAGCTATTCTATGAAAAAATAACTAAAGAATAGCAATGGTAATTGAAAACAATGGAATTAGAAATTGTTCCAAAAAAAGGTCATTTTTGACTCACCCAATAACTGTGGTTAGAAGCCACCAGCTCATGTAAAAGTGAGAAAAATCCCACTCCATCATGAACATTAGCTTCCACTTGATTCTTAAAAGTTTCTGTGCAGAATGAAAAACATGCTGGTATGATTTTCACTTGCTTAACTTTCTTTTTCTAAACTCTAACCATGTTACTAAGAAGTAACAGAATATGCAGCCAGAGAATGTTAAAAATCAAGAAGTGGCAGAAAACAAACAAACCCAGGAAAGAACTAAATAAGAAATAACACGGGACGTTTGTGTTAGTTCTAGATATGAGTGTATGGAAAGTTGTTTTACCTACTTGAATCTTTTCTTTGAGTTTTAATATTTTGTATCAGTCCACGTTAGTAGTGCACAGTGTCGGCGTTCCTTGTGTAGAGTTGCTACATGTCCATAACACATCTTCACTCCTTTTTCATTCGCTTTTCCCTTACCTTTCTCCCCCACCCTTCCACTGTTGATGCTGATAGTTATATAAAATTATCAGAAATACAGTTAAAAAGAACGGAGACAATTAGGCAGTAAGATTAAAAATGTGTAGTTGCCCTTGCCACGTGTTACAGGGCCGGTATCACTGGACTGGATCTCTTGAACCTACGGTGACACCCAAAGACATTTTGAATACAGCAGGCTTCTAATTTCTCTGTGAGGTCACGTGATATCGTCAGCTTCCGAAGCCCCGTTTTACTGCTCAGCACAGCAGGGCGCTGATACCAGGCCAAGGGAAACATACAGCGCATGTTTGAAGTTGAGGCGTATTTCGTGATGTACCAGAGCTCCTTAAAATTTGGCACCCACAGATCATCCTCAAATTCCTATGTTGACCCCTGAAACATCAAATTCTTGAAGGAAAGGTGTTACTCTACGTGACTTAAATTTCTGTGGAGAGAAGCAGTGCGCAGAAGCGAAGTCATCGCATGGAAGAGCAGGAGTCACTGGCGATGGGTAGCCCGCCCTTCACTGCCCGCCAGCTGGGTCTCCATCCCAGCAGATCTCGTGGATGGAACTTGGGCAGAGCTTCTGACTTCATCTTTCTCCCTCCAGAGTTGTCTGAGGTGAAGTTACCTCAGTTTCTGTTTGCGTAGCAGCCTGATCTCTCCTCCATCTTGCCTTCAGTGTAGACAAGTTGCCACACTTCGGCTTCTAATCAGTGGTGTTTCCCACACATCCTCCTTCTTGGCTTTAACTGGAGAACCTTACCATCAGAGGCCGACAAATCAAGTGGACCAGGACATTTTTAAATTGTGGTTGTAACAGGACACTTGATAGGTCATTTAGATTAGAGAAACAGAGAGTGTACCGGAGAAAGAAGTACATTCTTGCTGGGCAATTATTTTCACAAAATTATCATCCCAAAGTAAGTGGAACATTGTAGCCCTGCATCTTCTCTCATTTGTATTTCAGTGGCCTGTAGGTTTATTGGGACAAATACTGGAGGCAGCTTATGTACCTTCTGGTATTAACAAAACACGTGAAATGGTTTCAAAGAACAATACATGGTCCTTTTGGGGACAATACTCTTTTTTTTTTTTTTTTTTTTTTTTTGGACAAGGTCTTTCTAACTCACTAAGTTGCCTAGGCTGGGCCTGAATTTGGCAATCCTCCTGCCTCAGCCTCCCAGAGTGCTGGAATTACAGGCATGTGCCACAATAGCTGGCATCACAATGATCTTTATTAAAGAATTCCTTTACCTTATGAGGTTTTAATTTTAAGTCAAGGGCAATAGTACCATCTGAAAGACCAAGGTCAGACTCCACAATCTGAGATATATATAAAGTATTTTTAGCACTTCAAATCCCAACTATTCACTATTGTCTTGTTTTGTGTTGTGTATGTGTGTACCCAAAAGGCAAACAAGTGAGACTAAACCAAGCTCGTCTACTCTTAGTTAAGATAACTAAAACAATGTTAATTTTTATTATCAAGAATAACAGAAGTCTGACAACATAAATGTAAAATGTTTTCTTCTGTGATGTCACATTTCTGACTCTGATATGAGCTAAAAAATTGTTTTGATGATTCTGTCAGACAAAAATATGACTCTGTGAAGAGGTGATTACTGTAGGAACATCCCAGGAGAAGCTCAGTAAATTTCTGTAGTGATCTATGAAGAAAACAAAGCTAAAAAGCAGCTAAACAGATTGGCCATTGGAATGTCTTTACCTGAAACCCAAATGATTACATTTTATCAACCTGGGGTTATGTTCCCAAACTCTATTCTAGTTTAGATCATGATTATGGGATAAGGCTGGATAAAACTGACTTGATTGATGCCTCTTCTTGGCTCCTTGTTCTTAATGAAAAAAACTACTGGTTATGTTGAGACTGTTGATGGGTTGACAATGTTTACCCTCAGCTGGAATGGAAGGAATATTAAGAAATACTCACAAATCACCTTTTCATGCTGCATCTATGACAGTCTGCTAGGTCAGAATTAAATGGAAGACAGAGTTTATGAATTTTGCTAGGAAGGAAAACAAGTCAGTAGGCTTAAGTAGTTTATGAATTTTGCTAGGAAGGAAAAGACATCAGTAGGCTTAAGGTTAATTGACAGTGAAATAGGAAGAAAAGGGCTAAAGGTGTAAGGGAAATGGGAAGGGTAGGGAAAAGGTGAAAAGGAGAAAGGAAAAAAATGAGAAAATGAAAAAGGGAAATAAAATATTTGTAAATAGGGAGGGGAGGAGGGGGTGAAGGGAGGGCAGGGACAAGGGGAAAAATGAGAACCAAGACTTGTTATGTAAAGGTGCAAGATTCCAATGATGAATGCAACTGTACTGTATCCCTAAAATGTACCAATAAACTAAGAAAAAGGAATTGAATTCAGAACTTTCCACTCTTCCATTGAACTGTCTCTTTAGTCCTATGTTAATGTAACTAAGTTTAAAGTAGTCAATCTTTGCAAATGATTCAGCCTTATTTTTCCATTGTAAAAAGCACTTCTTTTGTATTTCATTTTTAATTTTCCAAATGAAATTTAGAACCATCTTTACTAGCTCTGAAAAAAACAAAACAAAACAGAACCAGAGAGTCTCATGGATAGGATTTAATTAATACATTTATTTAGGAGAGCTTGATGTCTTCACTTTTTCTCCTAACCAAGAACAAGATAATTTTTTCTATACATTTAGGTATCCATTTATAATCTTCAAAATTTCAGGCTTATTCATGTTTGTCTTACACATTTAATAAATTATTATAGTAAGTATAATCTTGGGTATTTTATCACTTTGTTCTGACATAGAAGATTAGGGCATGGCAAACTGGCTGGGGAAAAGGGCATGATCTGCTAATTACAAGATCCCAGACACATGTGCAGAACAGGTCCCAAAGCCTTGCCTGTGGACCTGCCTCTCAAGAGAATGACAGCAGGTTTTCAATAGGATGGGCTATACCTGAGGTCAGTGCAAGGAGTGGTCCCCCACCACTGCCTCCGAAGGCCTGGATGTAGAGGTTCTTCTGAGTTTCCTTGAGATTTGGACAGTATAAAAAGACACAGATGCCAGCAAGAGCTTGCTAGCATGGCTTTTCTCATGATACCCCACCCTGCTTTCTCTGGGGCTTTCTTTTATTTTGCTTTTTCCTGTTTTACTCTTCCCAGTCTTGCTCTGCAGAGCCAGTTTCTCCCTCACTCTTCACTTTTACTCTGTCAAATAAATTTGGCCACTGCTTTTGGCTTATTTTGTTAAATTCTTTGCTTGAGATGAGAAGAAACTGGGATGTGACTCCAAAGGGAGAGGTGAGCAACCCAGAATCTGGTGACGTTTAACTGGCGAGCCACTCTCAGAAGGAGCTACCGATAACATTTTGGTGTGGCCAGGAGATTGCAATAACAGTTCCATGATAAAAGGAATATTCTTAGACTTTCTAAACCTTATATTATGAAAGCTGTTGGCTTCTACATACTCACTTTTCATAATATCTTAGTTTTTGGTTACAATGCGTGTGTATACTTGTGGCCTCTGGGATAATAATTTTGGCACTTGCTTTTCAATTTTTGACTTCTAACTTTCGTTGTTGTTGCTTGTCTAACTGTGTTGGTGAGCACCTCCAGTACAGTGAATTAAGAAAGATAATAGTGGCTATTCTCTTTTTGTTTGTGATCTAAGAGGGAATATTACTAGTTTTCTCCTTTGAGTATGCACTGGTCTTTCCTTTATCCATAGGGCATACATTCCATGACTCCCAGTGGACACCTTGAACCATGAATAGTATTGAATTCTGCACAAACTGTTTTTTCTATACATATGTATGATAACAAGCTTCTCTTGGCACATTCAGATAGATTTCCACCATCATAACTCTTGTGCCTGGGAGTCATTTTTTATTTTTTATTTTTTGAGACAGGGTCTCACTATGTAGTTTCGACTGCCCTGGAACTATGTAGCCCAGGCTGGCCTCGAACTCACAGTGATCCTTCTGTCTCAGCCTCCAGAGTGCTGGGATTACAGGCGTGAGCCACCATGCCCAGCTTGGGAATCATTATTAACAAAAGTAAGAGTCACTTGAACACAGACCCTGAGATACTGCCACAGTCAATCTGACAGCTGAGACAACTAGTAAGTGACTTCTGATTAGCAGCATGGACACCGGACAAAGGAATCATTACTCCCCTGGCACCAGGAAGTGAAATTTCATTTGTGTAACTTAGAGCAGTTTGCAGTTTAACTTATGGATTGTTTATTTCTGGAAATTTTCCACTTAATATTTTGGTACAGTGGTCAACCACAGGTAGCTAAAATTACAGAAAGGAACACCATGGAGAAGGGAAGATGACGCATTGATTTTAGTCTGGATTTCATCTTTAATTTCAGTGAATGCATTTTCGGATTTGAAGTAAAGTGTACTTAAATATAAGTCTTGATTCAATATTCCCGATTCCTACTGGCAAAGCACTCCCACTGCATCTTCTATTGAAGTTGCATATAACAGTTATACTCAGGTAAATTTTCAGCAGAGTTCCATTACACATTGGACTCTGTAGTAAAAATTTTAGACATATTTTACTTGGCACAATCTCTGTCATTCAAAAATTACATGTTGGGCTGAGGATGCAGCTCAGTAGTAGAGTACTTATCTGCTGAGATCCTAGGCTTGATCCTCAGCACTGGAAGGAAAATTAGGGCTTAGGAAACTAGGGATGCAGTTTAATGGTAGTGTGCATGAGGCCTTGAGTTTAATCTCTAGCACCAAAAAAAAAAGTAAAAAAAAAAAAAATGAACAAAAATTAGGTGATTAATTCCTCCAAGGGTTTCCTCGTTTATAAATACTGCTAGAAACCTCTGGGAGTTTCTCGTAGTTCTCTGCTTTAGATACCACACTGAGAGAGCGGTAACATACCTACCTGGTTAACAAGGCCCCTTCTAGGTCATTGTTATCTGTGACACACCCTAACGCTTGCAGCTACTCCTGCAGTAGTTTCAACACTGAGCTCAGAAGGGCCCGGAATGAAAAATAATCATCAAAAGATAAAAATAGTGATAGTATCAAACCATAGCTGGTGAATAGTACCATGCTTGCAAGGCTGAGAAAGAGCCCTTAGAAATGGGATCAAAGTTTGTGATTCTCTCAGAGAATTGTTAGTTAACACAGAAACATACTTGCTGGAAGGGAAGAAAAATGGCGTAGATGTCCCTTCTCCTGCCTCCCGCAGTCACAGAAGCATCTAGGCCAAAGAGAGGTCAGTCCAGTTAGGATTTCCATTATTAGTGGGCAACTGTCCACCAGGGTGGCTGTGTCTTCTCCTGGTTTGTTTCTGTGCCATTTGAATGTTCTTAGAAATGATTGGAACTAGAGTTTTCCAAGCATGTGGGTGCTTTAACTGTGATGGGCTCTGCCAACAGCATGCAATTCAGCTGGGCACACAGACTTCTGGTCTAAAGGTGAGGTCTGTTGTTCTTTCAGGAAGGTTCAGTGGAATCCAGCTTGCAGAACACATCAATGTATTAGTTGCAAAATCCTGCAATTTCAGTCAGTGATTTTGGAAAACACTGTGTTGATGTGATAAGGTTAGAGCTTTGTTGACAGGGTGGTATTAACTGGCTCCTCTGTGTGTAACTTAGCTGGACTCTGAATCATAGGGAGTCTCTGAACTTTCTTTTGGCATTTGAGCGAGTAGAGAATGTATATGCTTCTCATTAGGAACATTCCAGCAATGACAGCAAAATAACTTCCGTAAACTAAAAACTGGAGAAAAGCAAATCATTAGCCACATACAAAATCTGACCACCAATTCCCTGATGATATGTAATCATGCAGTTAGTATCCTTGGATTATAGGGTAACTGAGACTCAGCATCTTAACGATGGGTTATTTAACAATACTCTCCACTGTCTTACAGGAATCAAGTGTGAAATGTAAGCAATGCTGTGGCTAAGAGTCTGTGGCTTTGGAGCGGATTGCTTAGGTTCAAATCCTAGCTCTTATCGTCAATAATGAGACAGACACTAAATCCCACTCCTCTGTCGATGTGTGAGCCTGGTACAATGCTCTATGCAGCATCTTGAAGGCTGAATCTTAGGCACCGAGGTTACTTCTTACCTGCCTTCATCAGGTAAGTGTGGAATTCATTGCAGTTATTGCTCAAAACCTGCTTGGCATTTTCACAGAATTAAGGAACTGCATGTTTTAAAATTTGCTTAACTAAGGAACTCAAGAAAATTAAGTATTTCTCATTGAAAGGCAGAGAGATCTCGGAGACAATCTAGTTATGCTACCCTCCCAGCAACTAAACAAAGCTTACCTGAATGCTGATTGCCAAGCTGAGCCCTCTGGGGTCTACTACGATCATAGTCATGATGGTCTGAATCACCAAGGCAATAAAGGTGTTTATGCCAAACACCAGGGCATAGCGCTCCACACTCAGATTAACTGCAATCTGAAATCTACCAGGAAGTGTACAGTAAACTTTTTAACCGTAGCATACACAAGATTTTTATCTTTAAAGGTAGATGCTAAAGAGAAAATAGTGTTGTTAGTGGTCCTTGTTTAAATTTTCTCCACTGTAAACACAAAGGCAAAACAAAGAAAGGAACTAAATATTGTTAAAGGTTACATTAAAGGTAAAATGACAAAATTACTCATAAAATGTAATGCTTTCCAGAATTTAAGCATAAGTGTTCTAAATTCTCATAACTTGAGATGGTGTTAATTTGATTTTAGATATAGTCAGCCTATGGAAGTTTTTTAGTGTTATTTGGGTTATTGTCAATTGCTCATAATACTGCATATGACTTGATTTTAGATATTGTTACTAGATCAGAGGAACGTTTTTCTAATCATTATTCAGTTTACTGTCAATTACTTCCATCAACAAAGTTTAGCAGGTGAATTATTCTTTGAAAGATCCAGGCTATCAGTGGTTGTAAAATTGAATGAATCTAATTACTTTTTAATATCTTAGAGTTTGAAATCTTACCACAATCTTGGAATGCAGATAAAAGGCTTTTGAGTTCTAAATACTTTTTCAATTCAAAGACAATGCAAAATTAACTTTCAATCCTCCTTTTAAAAGAAGACACTAAAGACACATGGACTTGATTCACTAAACAGACACATTTCAGTGAAAAAAACTAAAGTGCCAACTATTTTAATCTTTTTCTTTTGTCTAATGGCCTTTTTCCTGGTGCTCATATTTCTGGGCTTTGTCATTTGTTTGACATTCCTTTTTTACAAATTAAAGACAGACAAAACTTGATAAGGCTCATGTGTACTTCTTACACACAACTTGAAATTCAAGTGTTTCTCATCTCTTGTTAATATCAAAACATATTTCCTATACTCAACTTTAACTGCTTCTATGTAAACCAAATTTTCTTAAAAGGTAGATGCAGAAATTAGACTAAATCCTAAATCGCAAAGATGTTCTTTAAAAGAATGATTGATAACCAATTGGCTACAGGTATCAGCGTAGCTAAAGGGTTCTTATACTCTTTACATCTGATTTTTTTCAGCAGCCAATTCTTTATGAGTTTCTTAATATTTTGTTCACAGAATAGTACACGCTGTGAATTACTCAAGCAGTTAAATGAAATTAAGGATGATATCTAAAGCAAAGCATTAAACATTAAATAACCTCACACTTTGCTATGGAACATTGTTGGAAATTTAAAAATCAAAACCTTTCAATATATTATTGCTTCTGGTTTATCATGGAAAGCTGTTGGAAATTTAGAAAAAAAATCAAACCAGACTTTTGCTTTTGGGTTATAATGGATCAAAGCTGTTTTACCTTGATGACTAATTTTAGCAATATTCAGAAAGCAGTTAAATGAAAAGACAGCTTGGTTGTGTTTAATTTAGCATGAAGTAGTTGACATTTAATATTGCAATTGATTAGACTCCTGAAGTTGCAGAGAAGAGCAGCAAGACATGGCTGGCAGTACTTACACGGCTACAGTTATAAGGAGCATGTAGCTGGCCTTGAACATCAGATAGCCGGCGTAGCTCACCCAGATGCTGAGTGTGTAATGCATGAGAAACAGGGAGCCAGCACTGATGACAGAAAAGATCGCCAGGGCCAGCTCTCCCAGAAGGTCCCAGTCCACTTTCACGTGGCCCACTGCAAAGGCAGCCAGAGCCCCTGGAAATGAAATCAAATGTTCTGACTCCACACGCAGGAAATGCCACCACACTCAAAAAACCCAGGTCTGGAGTAATTCTAAAAGAACTGCTTTCACAACAACGGTGTGAGCCATCTACATGGCGATTTGTCCTTTGTGCAACAGATTTTTCTTCTCTTTTCAGTTCCTGTGTTTGATCTGGGTTTTTTTTTTTGGTACTGGGGATTGAATTCGGGACCTTGCACTTGCGAGGCAGGCGGCTGAACCACTGAGCTAAATGCTCGGCCCTATCTAAATTTTAATTAGTATCAAATACACACCAGGCACTGTACTCTGTGCAGGGGGCAGAAAGTTCCCTCCTCACAGGGGAACTGGGAGAACTGCTGTGGTAACCCAGCAGTTTAATACAAGCAGGCAAACTACAGAAGCACTCTAGCACTGAGATAGGTCACCAGACCTATTACTTTTTTGTGTCAGTTTTTAAGTGATGGGTACCAGATCTGTTGCACTGAGAAGTCAGCTTTAGTCTTTATTAATCTTTAATAATCATAATCTTTTTTTTTTCAGTGTTGGAGATCAAACCAGGGCCCTGCACATGCTGAGTAAGCGCTGTGCTCTGATCCCACCTAATCTTTGCTTTTTTTTTTTTTTTTTTTTGCCGCGGTGAAACTTGG
>NW_022900928.1:126533343-126564310 GCF_012274545.1 Fukomys damarensis
CTTTTTTTTTTATTTTTTTTTTTTTTTTTTTTTTTTTTTTTTTTTTTTTTTTGGTACCAGCAGTTGAACTCAGGATATTGCACTTGCAAGGCAGGCGGTGGAACCACTGAGCTAAATCCCTGGCCTTTTTTTTTGGTACTGGGGATTGAACTTGGGACCTTTTGCTTATGAGGCAGGTGGCAGAACCACTTAGCTAAGTCCCTGGCTACACTGATTTATAGAGTACAATAGGTTGAATAATTAACAGTAATTAAAAATTATTTATTATGGTTCTCTAACAAAACGAAAGATATTTAGGTTTCAAATGACTGCGCAGTGTCTAAATAACTTTCTTACATGTGAGCTAGAAAAAAGAGGAGCCACATCCACACAGTCTGATTTTTCCCTGAGAATTTGGAATATAGGAGCAGTTGTTTCAAGAAAGCAATTCTGGCTCAGTCCTGGTTTTCAAGAGTTAAACAGAGGACTTCCAAAAGACAGACAAAAACAAAACTGGGGTCACATGGGTTTTCTGAAACGTTTTGTATATAAGGGTATGAAAAAAAAAGACCCACTTCCTGAAAAATATCTTCAAAGTCTCACTTGACATTTTGCCATTTACTAGGATATAAATATTTATTATCTGGTGATCTTCAAAGGCAGCTTTCCCTCTGATATTAGAACATTGGCTCTGAAATCTCTCCCACCCTTTGTACAGTCTTACCCCCCGCCCCAAAAAAAGCTACTTGGAAAATTAAAGGTGAGTCCTAGCTGGATTATTAACAAGACTCTCCCAGTAGATGTTAGAAGTCTTATGCCTTTCTTAAGATAACTAATCACACCTTACTTACACATTTTCTTCCTCACAGTATGAGGAAGAATCCTGAAAGAGCAGAGCATGCTTTCAGAACTTGTCCTCATGACAAAATGGGATCTCCAAGGTTCCACTAGAATTTCATTGGTTCAAGGGCAAAGCCCGGACTTGCTGGCAATTATGACACATTGATATCTTGGCGGGTTCCATTTTAAAAATATATGTTGCTATTCCTCTGAACCGAGCTAATTTACCACCGCAGAGATTAGTACCTGGAGAAATGTTTAGTTCCTCATGGGGTATGTTTGTCAAAGCAAAATAAAGAGATGATAATTTACCTCCGAATGTTGCGATAGCTTCCACTGCCCCGTTATAGATGGAAGAATCTTGGGATGGTGCTTTGTAATCCCATAGGATTTGAATATAATTCAAAACTTGATTAAAACCTGCCGTGGAAAAAGCCCACCACAGAGACCAGTAAAAAAGACGCTTAGAGGAGTAGCACTCCTTCAGGTCTTGGAACCACTGCACAAAATTCTTCAAAACCACATTTTCAGTCTTTTGGGTGCCCAGGTGGCTGCATTCTGGCTCCCTGGAAATACTGGAGGATTTCTGCTGAACCGTTTCAGGATCCTCCCGAGCCTCCCCAAGGTCCGCATCCGTTCCCGGTGGTTTTGGACGAACTTCTTTGCTGGGTTTTGCATGGAAAAACATACTCTTTTTAGGCATTGGTAGAAAGAGTGAGAAAAGGAAGGCCACAGAGACAGAGATCAAGGACATGACGTTGAGGTAGAAGTAAGACAGGTTCGCCAAGGATACCAAGAGTTGGGCCAGCACCGAGGCCGCAGTGTAGGCCACCAGCGTGACGCTCCGACAGTAGCCGCTCACCCTCTGGTAGTGCTCAGGGCGGACCACGCTGTATATGTAGGCGTAGTAGGCCACCTCGGTGGCCGAGACCATCCCGAAGGTGAACTCGACAGCCTGCATGGCTCTGACTCCTCGGCCGAACAAGAGCAGCAGCCAGGTCACGATGAAGCTGGTGCCTTGCAGGACGATGACCGGCTTGTAGCGGACGTAGTCGGTGAGGACGAACACAGGGAGCAGCAGCGCCAGGTAGGAGTACGTCCACACTGGAAGGATCTCGTTCGTGATCTGTGAGGGTGACCCGGAAGCAGCAGCGCATCAGGGACGGACGAGTGGCTTAGACCGCAATCTCTGTTTATCAGATTATTTCCATGTAAGGGAAAACGCGCGAGAAAGCTGATTCTCTAGGAAATCATTAAGAGAATCCTCTTTCTTACCGGGGGTCCAAAAAACAAAACAAAACAAAAAAAAACCAAAACAAAAAGCAAACACCCATCCCACTCCCCAGAAAGAAAAAAAAGAAACAAGAAAAGAAATTCAAACAATGTATGTACTTGGTTGCATCCCAGTAGGAGGACATATTGGAACAAACATGCAGTATGAATTATATTTTCGGTTCAGATAGTTTGTACATCGGAATAAAAGTAAGTTTCATTAAAAACTTTTCAGGCACTTGTGGATTTCCCAGGTTCCTGAAAACCACCATTTCCTTTTTGTTCAAAGAGCACTAATATCATGTAAAGAGAATCCGGGCGTGGTGGCGCACGCCTGTAATCCCAGCACTCAGGAGCTGAGGCAGGAGGATCGCTGTGAGTTCGAGGCCAGCCTGGGCTACATAGTGAGTTCCAGGTCAGTCTCAACTACATAGTGAGACCCTGTCTCAAAAAACCAAAACAAACAAACAAACAAAAAAAAGAGATTACACCATTCAATGATAGGGCCTTCCAGAGACGGAGGCAGAGCTGAGAGGGTAAGCTGTTCAAATGCACTGAGACCCCTAGAGAAACATAGCCAGATGCTGCTTGATAAAGGGGATACTCTCTGCCAGGGCAAACAGGTCACCGGGCCACTTTCTTCATCATCAAACCTCAGAGTGCACTTGCACACACGGGATGGTACAGCTTGCTCTACCCCGAGGGTATTGGTCATATATAAGGGCGTTATGCCCAGGACCACGGAGAACAGAGCATCAGAGGTTACATGAAGCACAAGAGAAAATCATGTTCTCAAGAGATATGGTAAAGGTAAGACCAGTGAAAACACAAGATGCATGAGTTTGCTGTTGTACAGTGTGCACTGTCCCACAGTAAATTTTTAAAAAATAAGTAGGAAGAGTATGCTCTATGACAGTGATAAAACGTATGGAACATGGAGCATATAAACCAATAACATTCCTTTGTTATCAGCAGCAGATATGCCCTACACAATGGTCTATCAGTAGCAGTGCAGTTTTGTTTATAGGGGCATCAGGACAATGGTGTACACAATGCACTGTACTGTGATTCAAGTTGGCTACGATGCCACTGGGTGATAGGAATTTCTCAGCTCCCTTATAATCTCATGGAGCCACCATTGCCACATACGTGGTCCGTCACTGACTGTAGTGGCATCACTATTATATTCCTTTATTAGATGCTATTCAGCATCTGAGATCACCAGCTTATTAGATCAGATTCAATGGCTGACATCAATTTTATTTCAGGCTAAGTATTATAGAAGCAATGCAGACCTGAAAGGTTCCTATGCATTAGGAGTAATATTAGGATTCTATAAAAGTTAAAGTATTTATTGAATATTTAGTATGGTTTGGTTTCCCATATTTGCAAGTGTAGGGAGGAAAGAGTAGTTCTGTTATGAGACAACTACTATGAAAATTGGACTCATTACAGTCAAATGAAGCCCTATATCCTCATTCAAATGCTGTATAAAAACAGCACATTAATTTATGAAGTTGTATTAACTTACCTCTGTGCTGGTCAGGTTTTTATCTGGTTCAGATAAATATGGGATAAGGAATGGTTCTGATGGTCTCATCATGGAGAAAAATCCATATAAGCAAAGGATCACCGTGGGAAAAATCCAGGAGTTGCTTGGTGAAGTTCTAGAACAATCCATAGCTAATCAAATGGAAATAAAGCAAAAATTAAATGACATTTACTCTTTGTGGTATCGTGGATATAATGAAAAACAAATTATTGCTTTTTTTTTTTTTTTTTTGCTGGGGATTGAATCCAGGCCCTTGAGTACTCTATCCAGGTGCTCTACAACTGATCAGTAATCTAAGCCCCTACAGATGTTTTAAGAAAAGATAAAATTTCATTCATTTGCAACTGAGACAGAAGAGCAAGTGATGAGAAACTGCTCTCCAATACTCCTTAGGGCGGTGGACTTCTTTTTCATCATCGTTGCAGGAAAACTCATTCAGATTTCTTCAGTGTTCTTCATCACAAATGTGGTTGTGTGTAGCTAATAATGATCAAGGATGAGCCAGAGCATGCTAAACTCAAGTAAATATTAGCTAGGGCATCACTGGTGTACATGTGGTAGACAAGTACTGCCAAGAGAACACAGATTTAATTAAATCAGATCTTTTACTCTCTGCCCACTCCATTCTACACCAATCTGGAAACTCTTATGTAACATTTGTTTATTTATAAATTCACCTCCTCATTAGACTGTCCTTTGCCTAGCATTTTGCTGGTCATACAGTAGACATCTGAGGTATTTGCTATGTGTCTCCAATCTCCTGAGAATTCATCATTCTTCAGTTAAAAAAAATTAAGCTGGATAAATTTTTTACTTGCCATCTTTTCCCATATATCTTCCCTTTTCCCACTTGTTGTTGGGAATGGAAGGTATCACTTCATGGACTATATTTTTCCTCTTGTCTTTATAACTGGGCCCCTCTGTAATCCTGCAGTGTGGCCGGGAGAGTAAGTGGAAGATGGTCAGCCCCAGCTGCTCTTGGAAGACTTTTCATAGTGTCAGGATAGCTCATTGTTGTTGAAAACCTGGCTGAAAAGTTAGGCTGTTGCCTGGAACACCTCCAGTGGGAACAGTAGCTAATTGAGACTTCACACTTTTCCCCAACATTGAAATTGCTTGACATTCAAACTTCAAACACAAAGCCCAAGAGTATCTCCCTTTTCCTTGCACAGAAAACAAACAAAAATCCAACTTTATTTTGTGAAAATATCTTGCATTTGTATGTGGACTGCAGTGTGAACAGCCTCCTTCTTCCTCCATATAGGAGATCCAACTTTACATTGTTGTAAAATTTACATAGTTTTGCTGGTCTTGACTGTAGTTAACATCTGAGATAATTTATACGAAGGAAATTAATGTGCTATGAACAACTTTCTGCATATTATCTCATTAAAACCTCATAACAGAAAATACACTATTTCCCCAAATTCCAAGGTGAGCATATAGAAGATCCAAGATGGCCAACAAATGGACTCCAACAACCTGGCTAAGATTTGAATGAAGTCCCTGTACTGCCGTCAGGATCCTCTCATTCCCTCCTCTTGGCCTCATCCCGATGGCCCTCCCTGCTTTGCATTAATCCACAGTGAGTTCCAATTAAGAACACAATATATACTAACTTTGGGACACAGTCAGTGGGGTTAGGAACTGCAGAGGAAAGAACACAAGAAAATGTGCACACGGATCCTTCATGATCACACCTAGGAATGACATCTTAGAATATTTGTGTGGTCTAGGAGGGAGAATCACAGACCACGCTGAGCACTAGTTTGAGGCCAGTCTGTTTGTTCTTTTGCCATTTTTCTGTTTCTCATTCCATGTTGACCCCATAATGTTAACTCTCTCCTAAAAGTACTCTTTGTTTTGCTTCGTTGTCTCTAACCTTAGGACATGAATTGGGTACATTTTCTGAATTGTTGCTTCTGAAAGCAAGATTTACCTTCTCCCTTCATTTCTGTGCTTTTTTAATCAGATAATCCTTTCAAGAGTTGCTCCATGGCAGTTAATCCATGCATTATTCATCTGCTCTATCATGAGTTTAAAAAAAAATGTGTAAGAACACTTTCTGAGGAGTAGGTTAAGAAAACAAAGAAAGAAAGAAAAAGAAAGAAAGAAGAAAGGAAGGAAGAAAAAAAGAAAGAAAAGAAAGAAAGAAAGAAAGAAAGAAATTCCCCGAACAAAAGCCACTCTACCAGGCTATCATGACAAATGCTTGGTGGCGAATGTTGCGTTAGCAAAAACTGTGGGAGCAGAAGTAATAAGAAAGGCTGAATTCGTCAGCTACTCCTTGTAGCACACACCTGGGGAAGGGCTCACCTTGGTGAGCTGGACCGTGTGTGTCTAGGAGACACGTGGCAGAGGGAGACCTCAGGCTGTCAACTGCAGATGGAGGAGGTGAACCTTGAGCTCCAGCCTCGGCTCTGCCTGGATCGTTGGCGGACATCGCAGGTCATAGCCGACCAAAGAGCGCCTCCTCTGACTCCGTTGCAGCACACACTGGACCCTGGGGGCAGCAGCCATGGGACGTTTGGTGTTACACATCAGAAAGGCTTAACCCAGCTGACAGGCATGACCTGGATGCGTCCCAAGGACCACTGACACCTTTGCTTTGGAGGTGACCACCCCCATTGCTTTGGAAATGTCCTTGCCTCCTTCTGCTGGTAGGGGAATAATAATTATTTCTCATCTTATGAAAAAAAGCTGCAGCTGTCCCTCCGCCAGGGACCCTTTCTGCATATCCACAGAATACCACATGTTTTATTGCTGCTTCCCCTTCAGGATCTGTGAGGTGCTGCAGGTTTTTGAAAAATGATAATTCCCTTGTTAGTTTTACATGATCCCACTTCACTTTAAGGTGCTTGTCACATTTTCCTTTTTTTTTTTTTATTTGGTACCAGGGATTGAACTATGGGACCTTGTGCTTGTGAGGCAGGCGGCAGCACCATTGAGCTAAATCCCCAGCCCTCCTCACATTTTCTTTATCTCCTATCACATGTAGGATTTACTTTGTTTCCACTGTGGTCAAGTTTGGCTGGAGTAGCTTCTCACTATTTTTGCTTTCATTTACTTTAGGAAAATTTCTTTTTTATGCCACCTTCTTGTGTGTTTGCTGTTTTTTTAGCATCAGAGTTCAATTTATTGCTTTCTCTTTTATTACAGTTATTGCTTTTTTTTCCACATTCAATCACTTTAAATTGTTCCTTCCTATACAGCAGGAAGTAGTATTGTATTTTAAACTCCCACTTCTTATATTGGTGGTAGGATAAGTTCATTTGTCATCTTTAATTCTGTAGTAATAGAAAAGAGAGTTTTCTCTTAAAAAAAAAAACAAAACCCAAATAACCCAAGACTTCATTGCCAGCATCCTATCTGGAGTGAGTTACAAGGTAAAGCAAGGACTTATTTCCTGATCCTCCTGCTCAATTTCCTTCAGTTAGCCTTAACTTACAGTCACTGCATGAACCAAACCTTTTCTGTAACTGTGCACATTAAAACCTTCCTGTGTTAGCCAGGTGACACACACCTGTAGGCCCAGCACTTGGGAGGCCTAGGCAGGAAGATTACTGCAAGTTCAAGGCTAGCATGAGCTATATAGTGAGTTCAAGGCCAGTTTGAACTACACAGTGAGACCTTGTCTCAAAAACAAAACAAAACAAAAAAAGTGCATCCGTGGTTGCCTGAGGTAGGAGGTGGGAAGGGACTGACTACAAAAGAGTGCAAAAACTTTCTGGAATGATAAAAATGCTCTACAACTGGATGGTGGTGATGGCTGCAAACATTTGTCCAAACTCATGCACTGCACACATATAATGTACACTTCATTATAGGAAAACCATCTCAACAAGTGTGATTTAATATGTGGAACAAAATAAACAAATATCTAACACTATGCTTCCTAAAAGCATCCAGACACAAAAAGGACATACTTTATGAGTCCATTTATACCAAGTCCCAAAGTAGGCAAAACTACAGTACTAGAAAGCAGAATTAGCCGGGCATGGTGGTACACACCTATAATCCCAGCACTCAGGAGGCCGGGGCCCGTGATTTCAAGGCCAGCCTAAACTACACAGTGAGACACTGTCTCAAAACAAAACTAAGTCAGAACTGTGTCACTTTTCAGGCGAGAATGGGGATGAGAGAGACTGATTACCAGAGGAAATTTACTGGGATGATGATGTTAGTTAAATACCCTATGTCTTGATGGGACATAGTCACATGGGTGTATATAATTATAAACATTCAAACCTAAAATCTGTACTGTATATTGCATGTAAATTGTACTCCAGTTTAAGGAAATCCACACTGTTCCCCCTCCTCCAAAGCATTTTTCTGTGTCCGGTTCTGCAGCCCTTGACTTTTCCTCCTTGTGCACCGACTAAGGTTATTCCAAGTTTCACATCAGGAATAGGCCTCTTCTCGATCAGGAGAGAGAACAGGGTCTTTGAATTTGAGTCTATTACAGAAAGTTTAGAATGGAAACAGTGCCCCAAAAGCTAGGACAGGCCAACTTGTCAGGCCACAGAGAGCATTTTTTCAAATTAAATCAGAATCAGAATTACCTGTTCTTGCTGTGGCCTGAGTTTATCTCTTTCTGGAATCAGGGCTGGCTGCCTGCCTTCACATACAGCTTCTATTCCTTCTGGCTGCCCATAAGTGCAGATCCCTGCCACGACGTGCTTTCCTCAGAACTGTGCAGCTGGAGTAACGACTCCCTTCTCGCTGGCTTTATGCCCTGGAGACCACGCCCGAAGGCAGCCAACCTCTCCTGGAATCCTTTTTAACAAAACCTAACACCCAGGTTCTTATATTTCTGAAGCACAAATGGTTAGGGAGATATACAAATAAAATTGCCCACATTTCTCTGCATGTTATTACTAAACTAATGCAGTTTCATCTCTCTAAATCCCTAGATTCTCAGAAAACTACAGAAGAGCCTCTTGCTCACTGGGTAATTCTTATATCAAGCTCCTCTCCTTCTCCCCCCAAATCCTGCTGAAATGAAGCACCCCACACAAGTTCAAGAGGTTTGAACTAAGCCTGGGTTCTTAGCCAACAGGCCCGAATAGTTCAGCTTCTTGTCAAAATCAGTTGTCCTGAAAATACACCCTGTGCCTTCTGTGGAATCCCACAGTATCATTCCTTTACTTCTGGTGTTTCTGATGAATGAACTGTAACTTCTCAAACCCAGACAGGGAACTGCAGCGTAGTTATCTACTCAGAGCCATGGAGTGGGAGGGGGAAAAATTGCACTTCAGTTCCTCCCTGCAAAAGTTGCCTGAAGTCATCTGGAACTAACCACTCATTTTCCTATTCTGTCTCTGTCCCTGTCTCTTAATGACAGTAACTTTAAAATAACCAGTCAGTTCTTTGATTTTGTTTGCGCTTTCTTCACTTTGTCTCTATCTACAGAACCAGCCTTTTCTGCTTAGTCCATTGAAATACTCTATGGAATGAAGTGTTGCCCAGTTTTAGAAGAGAAAATAAAGCAATTAAAATTAAATTCCGTTGCTATAATTTTGTTCTTTGATAGTCTTGAATTGCATTTTTCCATTACAGAAATTGTTCTGTTAGCAAAAGATGAAAAAACTGTTATTGTTGTCCATTTTACTTATTGTGGCCGTGAAGAAAGACGTTATTTGGAAAATTAGTTATTATTAGGTAAAAGGAGCCGAAAACCAGGACCAGACCAGGACCATAACAAACCTTTATTATGGGGAGGGTCTGCAGGGCTGTCTTCGAACTAAGGAGAGAGCAACATGGCAGAATAGGGAGCCTCTGTTATAGGAGCGGAGCGGGGTTCGCCTGAGGTGGGGTGGAGTTGAGTGAGGTAGTATTACGGGATTGGAGGAGCCTGTGACAACACTAGGAGGGGCTTGTGACATCCCTAGCTGCTAGGAGGGAGCAAGTATCAGGTAGTACTCTTTTGGCAGGAGAAGAGGCATGATGGGAAGAAGAAGCCTGCACTTTGTTGGGAGAAGCCATATTTTAACATGGAGGCTGCTAGTCCATGTGGCAGCCATCTTAAGGCAAGGGTCTAACATTCCAGCCTTTTTGTTGTATGATTATTGGGCAAAAGGGAAATCTAAGAGTTATGTTTTATTCTATTTAAAATATATGACTTCATGAAAAGCCCCTTGTGCCTCAGGAGGCAGCAATGTATTCTGACACTGGTAGGAGCAAAACTCCTATATGAGAATAACTTAATTAAACTAATTAATTAATTAAGTTTTTGAAGTGCTAAGGATGCTACCCAGCATTTTGGCCATATTAGGCAGGCACTATGCCCTGATCCAGTCAGAATCACTTTAGAATACATTACTTCCTTCACCCTTTTCAAACCAGCAGCAATTCGTAAAACCAAACCTTTGTACAATTACAGCAGTGATACAGAGCTGATGAATGGAGGCTACACATGTTATTAGGTGTCCTTTCCAGCAGGATTATTGTAAGCCCTGGTTGTACCTTTAATGTCAATTAAAGTAGTTTTCAACAGAGAATTTAACAAATTTAAAAACAAGTTTAAAAATCAGACTGTTCTCTTAGTTCCAAATACACCTTCCTTTTCTGCTTTAGAAGAGACCTTTGTACCGTCTCTGGACTCAAGTTTGGACTTGTGTGCTGAAATTGTTTCTCAGTTAAAAACTTGTGAACACTGGTGTACTCCCGGCAGCTGCTGGCAGTTGAACAGAATCATTATTTCATTTAATCTGCTTTTCCAGATGGCTGATGGGGGAGTTCTAGCCAAACCTGGCTGGGCCGGTCCTAGCACTGGGGCTGGCAGAATTCAGAAGGCGGAAGAACTGGGAAGCCGGGTGGAACCTGCTCCAGCCACCCTGGGTGTCCTGCAAGCTGAGGCCTCACCTGGCTCTGAGCTGGGGAGACAGGGCAGTAGTCCTTACCTAGAGAAGTGGGTGCTGCTCTCTGGCCCAATACAAGCTCCCTGGGCTGCTTGCTGGATCCAGGTTCTCGGTGGGGCCAGCGGACAGTGGGGCGTTCCCGCTGGGTCAGGAGGCCACGCCCCCACTCTGCATGTGCTCATTAAGGCTCTGGGGCTTAAGATGCAGAGGAGAAAATCAGAGTTCTGTGAGTCGCTGTGTCCTGTGCTAGAACAGTTCATTCTAGCTCAAAGGAGCCACTTAAAGTAATATACCGACCCCCCTCAATATAATGGTAATAAAACAAGACCAACTGAATGCAGCGTGGATCATTTGGTGTGTTTGTAAGTAATTCCTATTAATCCCTTTCTTTCTCTGTGAACGCTTTTTTTATTCTACATATGAAGAAATCGAGGAAGAAGGAAATGTTGGTACATCCTGGCTCCGGAGCTAGGGTTTGTAATCATTTGTCTGCTGTGCTAGGGAATCCAAGCCCTTCCACACAGCAGGTAAACCCCTACCACTGAACTATCCTCTCAGCCATTGTTCTGCTTGATTTCTGTTTTTTTAACCATCGCAGATTTCTTGGCTGAAGTGGAAAAATTAAAAAATTATCTTTTTGTTTATTCATGGATAGAAGTTAAGAATCAAATGAAACCAAACCAAACCACTCTCCCTAAAGATAAACACTGCTTGAATTGAAGGGCTACTAGAAGTCAAATTGATGGACAGTTCTCCAGGTGTCTGGGTGTCTTTGGATTTTTCTCACTCACCTGACATGTTTTGTGGTCTGCCTGTAAATTTTGGAGCTGCACCCCGGGCATAGGAGTGCTTGGTTTATTGTGCAACAATGTGCTCTAGCAAATTGCCCAGTTCTCCCCAAGCAGGATGGGTGACATTTTCTGAAAGGTTGAGGAGTCATGATTTCCTCTGGGCCTTTCTATGAGATAACTTCAAATGGGATCCTGAGAAGTTTACTTCTGCCTATCTGATTTCTCACAGCCAGACTGAACAGGAGGGAAACATAAACTGACGTGTTTACAGATTAGATGACATGAGGTCCGGAAGGGATTCCCTATGACCCCGTGGTGGAGAGGGTGTGGATGAGGTCATAGATGACACGGGACTGGCTAGGTGTAGGTCAGTGTTCACCTGGGTAATGGTTCTTAGGTATGTGTTGTACTATTCTTTGGGGCTTTTTTTTTAGACAGGGTCTCACTATGTAGTTGAGACTGACCTGGAACTCACTGTGTAGCCCAGGCTGGACTTGAACTCACAGCGATCCTTCTGTGTGAGGATCCACACTGAGCCTCCTGAGTGCTGGGATTAAAGGTGTGCACCACCACGCCCGGCTGTGTTGTACTATTCTTTGGGGCTTTTTTTTTAGACAGGGTCTCACTATGTAGTTGAGACTGACCTGGAACTCACTGTGTAGCCCAGGCTGGACTTGAACTCACAGCGATCCTTCTGTGTGAGGATCCACACTGAGCCTCCTGAGTGCTGGGATTAAAGGTGTGCACCACCACGCCCGGCTGTGTTGTACTATTCTTCACTTTTGTGCATGTTTACCATTTTCCATGATAAAAAAGTGTTTGAAAAATCAACAAGATGTTATTTACTTGTTTTCTTTCTTCCTTTGTGGTGCTAGGTCTTAAACCCAGGGCTTTGTACAAGCTAGGTAACTGATCAACCACTTTGTTAAATCCCCAGCCTAGAAGTTACTTATTGGGTTTTCCCTGTCCCAGACATTGTTCTAAGTGTCTGGGACACTTGAGTGCATGGTAAACAAATCTCTCCCTTGAGGGATTTATGTTCAGATGGGCAGGAGGTATGATAAGGGTATCACCCACAGTAAACATATTAAGCTCATGAATTTTATGGTGCTAAGTGTTAAGTGCTATGGAAAAGAAAAATTGAAAACAGAAGATTCTTGAGAGGACTAAGGTCTGAGGCCAGGGCTCACTGTGTTGAGAAGGAATCTAAAGAGGAGGAAAAGTAGGAAGGGAAAGACAGCAGAAGAAAGGGTGAGCAAGAGTGTTAGGAAGGAGGGAGGAGAGGCAAGGGAGGACGGTTTATCAGGGAGGAGAGGGCTCAGCTGTGTCAATAGCTACTGGGAGGCCAAGCGTGATCAGCTCATCAGCAAAAGAGTCGAAGATCTCTTCTGTCAGCGTAGCCACACGAATGCACACAAACTGTGTTGGTTTGGGAGTGGAGAAGGGTGATCAAGCAAACAGTCTGACATGAGAGAGCTGGAACTGACTGATTTCCCTCTTTCATGCTAACACGAGCACAGAGGCTTGCTTATCCTTACATCTCCCATTTTGGCTGAATGGACGGCCTAACACAGGACTAACTATGGCTGAGTGAGCAAGTGGGAGAAATACACCGGGATACGGGCTGACACCATGACTTGCCCAGCACAGCAGCTGTTGCAGACACGCATCACTAGGACAGCTGGAGGAGAGGGCCCGGAATTCCTTTATGGCACTGACAGCCAAAGCTTGAGGACTGCATCGATTTCCATCTTCCTCGTAACCTCGACACTGGGTCACTACAGGACCAAGCATCCATGAGCCGAAACCTCTGCCAAGCCTTTGATGCCCTGCATTGTTTCTTGTACTCCTGCATTCACCCATGCAGGTGAACACATCTTACAGAGACACAGTCGCGCAAAGACAGATTTTATTTTTTTTATTTAGAAAGAATTTTTTTAAAAACAGACATGGGAGTAAGAAAGAAGTTAGTAAACATACAATATGAAATCACAAAAAGTTCATCGTAATTTTTTCAAGAAAATGAAATATCAGCTATCATGATTTTCTGTTAAACATAAAATAAATGCATTTTTGACACGAATGGCTATATCGTCACACCTAATGCTGATAATAGATGCTGGTCTTTAATGTTTCTTTTCTAAATGGAGACAGGATTACAAAGATTACAAAGAGAATACATACTCCCCAGATACTAGATCCTGGATATGCAGGGAGAAGTTGAAGTAGTCAAGGTACCACAGTGAGGGGAAGGAAATAACTGCAGCTTCAGAGTGCAGGAGACAGAGTGGTTCCAAGGCCCTGAGGCAGATAGAGCAGAGAGAAGCTGACAGGTGGGGTGGAGGAAGAGTCTTATCAAATGTGTGAGCAAAACCCCAAGCATTGCTAAGCCCAGAAGCAGAGCTGGGCAGACACCTAACAACAGCACTGCTTCTTGCACCCACACTTCTGTTGGCAACAGCCCTTCCCACAGCCACAGACACAGGAGCCACAGCCACAGGAGCCACAGGAGCCATAGCCACAACCACCACAACCTCCATAACCTCCACAGCCACAACAACCCATGGTGTCAGCCAAGAGGACTCAAGTGAGGTGAGGAGAGAGGACTCAAGAGAGGAGAGGGAGATCTGATACCTTTTACTTCATGGGCCCTTAAATCTCCTTTGGGGGCCTAATACATGGGAGCCAGCAACTTCCTGATTGTTTCCAGCAGCTTCCCAGACAGAATTCCACAAGACCCCAAGTGTATTTCCTCAAGGAATATCTCTGATCTCATAGAATTGCTTATTTTTAGCATTACTTCCTCGGGCTAGGCTTTTCATAACAACGTGTTTATAAATAGTCTTGTTTTAATCTGTGTTTCCGAGTGCATCTGTGCCCTCCCTCAGTCTTATTTGATGAAAGCACATCTCCCTTGGTCCAGGCATCAGGAGGCCTCAGCCCCTGCTGGAGATCTTGCCCTGGGTTTCAGAGGACCCTTTCCTGTTTTCAGATTCTCTCTGCCAAATGCACCAGAAGCTGGCATCCCACATGGATAGACCAACCACCAAAGCCCCTTCTCTTCTCTCCTACATTTCTGACTCTCCAATGTCAGGACGTTTTCTCATCTATTTTTCAAATTCATATTTGTCCTTGATTCACAAGTCAAAATACAGGAAAGACACCTGCTCATGTTGAGGTTCTCTCTTGGTGTGGGACACTCTATGGGCTTTGAAAGATGTACAATGATACACGTCCTATTACTGTGTCATCTAGAATAGTTTTGCTGCCCAAGAAATCCTTTGTGATCTGTCCATTCTGTAAGACTTGAATTACAAGCCTGTGCTAAATGACAAAGGGCTTAGGAGACAGTGCTCCAACCCCCTCCCATTGGAGCCATAGCTCCAACCTTTGTTCAAATCCTGGCTTAGGAATGTAAGGCAATCTTGTACTGTTTGAAGTCCGGATCCTGATTAACGTGTAAGTTAGTGGTTCTATACTATGAAATACATGGAGACCCCAAGTTAATTGTTTGCTCATCCAGAATGTCTTGGTGGCTTTTGAAACATCCTATAGGTATCTGTTAATCATCAATGTGTGACTGCCGAGTACATGACTGCTGACCACCAGCTCAAATCAGCAGACCTTTGTCCCCTGCCTGCAAGCCTAAAATGTTAACCCCCCTTTTTTAGCCCCCTATAAAAAGGACCTCAGCCCCTGAGCTGGCGTCTCTCTGAGCCAGATACTTAGTTCTGAGAGTGCCATCTGGCCAGACTAATAAAGGTCTGTTTACCATCTAGCCTGGTGTGTTCCTTCGTAGGTGACTCTTGTTCCTCTGTCTAACTCCCAGAGCCTCGTTGGGTTTTAGGACCCAGCATTGTGGAGGCCTTTTCGGCTGTTCACACTCTGTGGAGTGGAAGTAAGACTTTGAGTCTTGCAATTCTTCCTGTCCTTTTGCCAACTCCTGGAAACCATTGACCTTTTTTGTTGTTGTTGTATCTATAATTTTGCCTTTATTATAATGCATATAACTGAAATTATAACACATCTAATTTTTTCTAAAATGTAAGCTATGTGCTTGTCTAGATTTGTGATGTCAGGCCTGAAATAATCACACATTTATTGTGAGTACTACTTCATTAGGGTCGCAGTAAATATAGGAATCTTACTCTGTACGCCATGTGTAGCTTCTACTCCAAGCCGTTGAAGAAGAAATGGAACAAGTCACATATACATAACTTCACTCCCAATATTTTATCATGTTTATTTCCAGCACGGCTGTGAGGGTGTGGATCTTAAATGTCCCCAAAGGGCCATGTCTGGAGGCTTGCACCAACCTGTAGCACAGCTGGGAGGTGGTAGAACCTTAAGGATATGGGGTCTCGTGGAAGGAAATTAGGGCCCTGGGTCATGGATTTGAAGAAGACATTGAGACTCGGACTCTTTCTTCCTGGTTAACAATGCTCTGGGTAAATACCATTAGCCGTTTATGAGGCTCAAAGGACATGCTGACGGTCATATATCTGCTGGGTCTGAGCCAGTGTTCCAGTGTTGCAACATTTTCCCACCTAATATTTCAAACAATAGACTTGCCCCAGACTCACCTAAAGGGAAATTATTTCTCCATTAGTCAGCAAGGCTGCCTTGAGTCCCTGCCATGTACAGAGTCTCAAGTAGGGATGTTCTGTAGCCGCTGTGTTTGCACCTTGTGATCCACAGCAGGAAGTAGGCTGGCTGGTGGGGCCACAACATCCACCGGGTGAGGCTGTGCGATGTGGTCGTGACGGACTCCAGACACCTTTAGAGTATTAACTAACACAATAAGTGTGCAAAGTTAAAAATTCCGTATCTCTTTTCCCAATCTACCTCACTACGTGGAATAAACACTGTCATCTTGCTCCTGCCGGCTGTTTTAGCTGGTAGCTACCTCTGTGTTTCTTACTAATTCCGCTGCATGGATATTCCTTGATTTTCACTGTTAGCCTCTGCTAAAATAAATGGAAACTTAGCTTCCTTCCATCACTTCTGACATATCCACATCACTGTCTTTAGCAAGATGCATAAATAATGGCTAAGTTACTTGATTATTATAATATAAATATTGCTTACCATACAAAGAGTCTACTGTGATTAAATTTGCTCACATAAGATCATCTGATCTTCTGCAGTCTGATCCAGTTTCTCTCTCATTTCTTTTGATTTATGCGCTACTGTGGGGGCTGTATTACTAGACTTGTAGATTTTCTTCTCAGATAGCAACTGATGAAAATTTTCAAGCAACACATTTTTCATTCTAACTATAAGATGCCTATGTATTTTCCGGGCAATAGGCATTTACAGAAAAAAAGCAGACTACTGCAAAAGCTTTCCTTGTTGTGCTTTCTGAGCAGTCACACACGAGAGGCGTGCTAAATACGGAAGCACAGTGCCATGCTTTACACCTGTGTGGGAAAGAGAATCACCTTCTGTTCCCTTGTGGCCAGACTTCGTGTCAGGGCTGCTCTACAGTTGTCAGTGATATTTGTGCCAAGACTCATTCTTTCCCCCAGCCTTTAGAAGGAAAGTTTCAGGCCACTCTAAAGGAACAGTCTCCTGATCATGTATGGCGGTCATCTGCGTGTAAGATCATCCGTTCCAACGTTGCCTGTTGTAGCAGGTAGGGCTTCCTGTTGTCCATCCGAGTCCCAGGAGGTTTTACTGCAGTTTTAGGCATTTCACTTAAAAAAAAATAAACAGAAGAAGTAACCTAATCAATCTAATTAGCACTCCAAAAGGAAGCAAATAATACATATGATGTGATTCTCTCGTGACAGAAGGCCAAACACTAGCAAGGAAGTGGTCATGTGCTTCTCTCTGCTCTCTTCTCCCCCGAGCTGGTAAATAAGGGGCCCCCAGCAGGAGGAGGCGTCTGACTCCCTCTGCAGACACCATGGGTTGCTACCGTTTTTGATTGCTGTATTTTTATTGGGTTAATGACCTTTCCTTCTGTTCCAGATCAAACATGTTTGTAGCATAGTGGACAAGGAAATCTATTGAACGTTCTTTCTATATCTCTGCAGTTGTCTCTTGTGAATTTTCTCTTAATCTTATAAAGTAGCCGATTCCACTAATATGTTTTCTCTTGATCAGCTCCTTTTACATCCTCACAGAAAAGAACACTTGCGCATCGTGCCATACAATGTATATATAAATTCTTTTATTAATAATGTATATCAAAGTTTTTGTTCCATGTCCACAAGACAGGAAGGGCTATAATTTTCTTTTTCCAATTCAACCCTTTCTCCATGATGGAAACACGGTTACACTGGCTTCTCAATCTGTCCTGCAAGTCTGTCACTTGCTCAGTTGTGCTTTCCATCTGTATGTAGGATATAATATTGTTTTTGGCACAGTGCCTGGCATGCATGACATCACACACAGACTCACAAGTTCATAGAAAACCATCTCTCAGCTCTTCGGAGAATCACAGCTTTTCTCTCTCCCTTGCAGTGAGTTCAATGCCTCTGAGGTGTTGGGCTCAGAAAGTGAGAGGTATCCACTGCTCATAGGCAGCAAAATCTGTCTTTCTGACATGCTACTGTACAGATGATCTTAGACAGGTGCATTTTTTTTTCAGACAGCTACAAAATATGTGAGTAAATCTAGAGCCAGCCAGAATAGATGGAGAACTTGGCTTCCACCTGATCCTGCCAAAGTAAAGCATAGATTACCTTCTCCTCTGCAGCAAAAGCTCTGGGTTCTAAACCACATCAGGAGTGGGAGAGGTGGGTGGAGAGAGAGGGCCTGGTACTCACCTGGACAGGCTTCTGGTTTCTCCCCTTGGCTAAAAAATTGTTAGTGCACTTGGAGTCGGTTTCCTGGTTAGTTCATATCAATGTTTCTGTTTCCATGGTCCTGACCCCATCCTATGTCTGTACTGCTCCTCCTACCGGTACACCTTAATCTCTCCGGGTTAAAGATTGAAACCACCACTGAGCTGATCTGCAAAGGATGGAGGGAGAAAACTGAATACATATTTTTGTCACAATCTAATTAAAGCTACGTACCTTCTCTGAATAGGTATTTCTTTACAGATGCTGATTAAAAATGTTAACATCTACAAGAGCATTGAACATGAGGGGGTTAGACAAAGCCTTAAAGGAAAGCAAGGCAGATTTATTGCTCCAGCAGTCACCACACCCAAACAGGAACTAACCTGAACATGGTGGCATTTTGTACAATATCCCATCCACCGAGCTTTCCCACAGCTTCTGCTTGAATCCTGACTTCACAAACTGAAACACTTACTCTGGGTGTTTCTCTATAACCAGCTTCAGGAGGCTCCTTACTCAAAATATTATGAAGGCATGGGAAAGTTCAGCCTTCAGGGAAGGCTGATCCCACACTGTGGACTTCTGCTTATTGCAGGGTTCTTAGCTCTTATCTACTAAGCAGTCGCTTTGCTTGGTGCTGTCCGGGCATCACCTCCAATTCCTGTTATGATGACAAACCATCTCAGCTGCAGGCTTCTTCTGTGCCTAACTGGAACCCTAGTGGAAATTTAGAAGCAGGATGAAAACTGGATCTGAAGAGTAAAGAAAACAAGGATTCGGAAGGCTTCCTGAACTCGGGTCTGAGTAGGAGGCGTGGGGCGTATCAGTTTTCTTTTGTTGGTTACAATACCCAACAACTTCAAGCAGGATGGCTTTAATTAGGCTCACAGTTTCAGCTCATGGTTGACTAGCTCCAAGGCAGATTCTTCATGGCAGAGCAAAAATGCTTACTTTGAGGTGGGCAGGGGAGAGAGCCAGAGCAGCAGGGGCAGGGATCAGACATGGACCCCAAGGTGAGGACTCCATGACCCTCCCAGGCACACACAGAAGTGTGCACCACCAGTCCCCGCAGTGGACCCCAAAGCCAATCGAGTTGCCCCTCACCCTAAGTCCACAGGGACCGCCTGTGGACGGGGCACACAAGCTGAGGCACCAGCAACAGCATGAAATGGGGAAACTTGGAAGTTCTTACATCTCCTTCAAGTTACCTTGGAAAGATCCTTGTCAGCACAGAACAAAAGGGCTGCTGGCAAAAGGAACTGCAGACTGGCCAGACCACCTGCAACTCCATTCCTCATGTCAGCTGAAATTACTCCATCCCCAGGTAGAAACAAACCAACCACGTTAATCTGAAGTTTTAACAAGATCCTATAAGGTTGGTAGATTTAATTTCCCCAAGAAAAAAGCTTGAACATCCGAACCAGTGCTCATCAAGGAAGGAGGCAGGCATCTCAAGGGAGTGGGCTCCTCCCAAGGAATAAGGGGTGCACTGTCTCCTGAAAATCTCATAACAAGGCTGAATCACAACAAAGAAAGTCTTACTTCCATGATCCAGTGATTGCTAATGGGAGCAATTAAATGTGCCTCTCTGATGGGAGGAAATAAGCACTACTATTTATTTTTGCTTCTCCACAGACCTGAAAAATACAACTCACAAGCTCAAACATGGAAAACTCAGTATCCAACAAGGAATCCACATTCTCCTCAATGACACATGAAACATAAAACTAGATCACTATGAGGTCATTCAGGACATCTGCCTTCCTTCCTCCTTTCTTCTGTTCTCCCTTTGCTTCCTTCCTTCCTTCCTTCCTTCCTTCCTTCCATTTCTTTTCTATGGAGGAAGACAGATTACAAAAGATATGAAACAACAATTGCCAAATAAGAAATGATAATGGTGAATAAAGAAGAAATATGCCACCTGTCTATGGCACTCAAGTGCCCATGTACCTTACAGATTGGCAGTGATGACCAATGCTGTCAAGGGTAGGGAACAAGCAATGTAGACACTGGCAGTAAAAATCCAAATTGTAGCAATTTAGCTCAGTCTATTAAATGGTTTGTTTCAATCCAGGAATTTCATTTCTACGTATCTATCATTGAGAAATAGCATTTGCCTCAAAGAAGAGTCTAAATGTTTATCAATAAAGAAATAAGACATCTATCTTATTTGTCGATATAACTTATTTGTAGGTGTGTGTGTGTGTGTGTGTGTGTGTGTGTGTGTGTGTGTGTGATTTCCAGCCAGGGGCAATTTTGCCCTTGAAGGAACATTTGTTTGAAGATATCTTTGGTTGTCATAACTTGATCAAAGGGAGCAGTGCAGTATGAGTGGCATCTAGCGGCAAAGAACAAAGGTGCCATTACACTGTAAAGTGCCCTACACCAGAGAATTATGTAGCCCACAATATCAGTAATGCCAAAGCTGAGAAACCCTAATCCAAAGACAGAACAGATAACTGTTCAAAAGCATCAGGTAGATCCCCCACTAACTGGCCTGGAAAGATCTCCAAAGCCTTTGTTATTAAAAAAAAAATCAATTTTCTGAGGAATAACTACAACTTGATTCCACTGTCATGCTAGGAAATAAAAATAACCCATGAGGTACGACATATCTAAAAGTGCAAATATCTGTGTGTAATTGACGAACAGGGCAGGGCACGCACAGGGAGGGGCAGGAATGGGGGTGAGCGGAGATGAAGAGGCGTCTGACTTTAGACTCCATATCCTTCTTTGTTACTTGGATTTGCCCCTGCATGTCTGTCATTCAAAAAAGTTTGTCAAATGCTACAACACCTTGTTTTAGTTTGTTCTCCAAAAGCAGCATCAATTTTAAGTCATTTAGCTGTGAGATCATGGCAGCCCTGGCCCCCAGAACTCACACTCAAAGCAACTTGCACAGATGCGGGTGTTCCCAAAGCCCCTTAATCGTGGACTCAACTCCCAGGCAGTCTCCCAGGCTGGGCTATTTGTACAGGCGCTGGTATCACTGTGACATCTTCCCCCTGCCCCATAAAATTTTAAATGTGGAAAAAAGGGAAATCTGTGAAAAGTAAACTTCCCTCAGTCACGTATCTTTCAGCCACTAAGTCTCTTCCTGGCAATACCTTGTGAAGTATCTTTCAGTATCCTGAGTGTCTTTTTAAAGATATTCTATGCCGACACAGGTACCACGACAGTGCAGTATAACATTCAGTCCCTCACAGTGATTTTCTCATTGGTAGCGCTTTAAAATAAAACACAGTTGCTTACGTCTCACCCACTGTTGCATTTTATTCCTTTTCATCCTTGTATCATCACTAAGTCTCCCTCAGTAGATGTATTTATCAGCTCCCATCACTATAACAAATACCGGAGTCAGTCACCTTAGAAAGAGAGAAGTGTGACTCTGTTTTCAGGGATGTTTGCTGTTCTGTTTTAGGCTTTTCTTCTGCACTCGTATTGCTTGTTCACCTTCATAGTTTGGCAGGATGCAGCCCATGACCACTGGGCTCATAGCTTCAAGGACTGGTGAGGCCACCTTGGTGGTAGGAGAGCTTCAGTAAAGGAGTTGCTCACCTTGTGGCAGGAGCAAAAAGTAAGAAAAAGGAAAGGCCTGAGGCCCTACATTGGGGTGACCCAGGGACCTATGGACCAGTGTAAGCCACCCCTCTTTGAGGGGTCACCACGTGTGACAGGGCCAACATGGGACCAGATTCTAATGCGTGGGGCTTTGAGGAATTTGCAAGACCCAAACTGTAGCAGCAATGGACTTCCAGGTGGTTTCCAATCTTCCCTGCTACCATTAATATGAAAATGTCCTTGCACACACAGTTTTGCCCCAGTAAGGACACAACATAGTGTGCGTTAATTATACTTCAACTTTTCCTACTTTTATCTCATAGGTTCACTTTAACTGTACACTGGGGATTCCCTTAATACTATGTTCTGTTCAAAGCACTCCACCTGTTTGGCTCACAACAATGATATGTATTATGGAGTAAACTGTGACTCCCCCACATTTACATGAGTGAGCCCTAACCCACAAATGTCTGCAGTTGAAGACAGGACATTTTAGGGTATAACTAAGTCATAAGGATAGAGCTATTGTAGAATTCTCCCTCCCTCCCTCCCTCCCTCTCTCTCTGTCTCTCTCTCTCTCTCTCTCTTTGCTATGTAGTTCAGGATGGCCTTGAACTCACTCCACACCCCATCCTCAAACTTGTGGCACTTCCCTGCCTCAGCCTCTCAAGTGCTTTGATGACTGGTGTGCAGCATGACACCTGACATCTGACATTGTATAAGATGAGAGAGAGAGAGAGAGACAGAGAGAGCACACAGAGTGAGTGTGTGTGGAGAACACACCGTGTGAGGACATAGCAAGATGACAGCCATGTGACAAAGATAGGCCTCAGAGAAAAACCAACCCTGCTGGCACCTTGAATTTGAGTTCTCAGCCTAACTCTGAGAAAATAAGTTCCTGTTGCCTAGCAAACTGATACAATATGCTCTTCGTGGTAGTGGGAGATGACAAGTTTATAAAAATTAAACTATGAAATAGTCTAATTATACTCTACTTCCTAATAATTTCACCTTTGAAATTCGTGAAATACATAAACCACATATTAAGATACCATTTCCTTATCCCAAGAGGTTCAGTTCAATATTACCTGATTCTAATTCAGTTACTCTCACAAAAGTGAAAACAGCAATCATTCCTTGAATCAGCTGAAAAGGTAGGTGAGATTGAAGGCACCCACGGGCATCTCAGGCCTGGTGGTTGACTAGGGACTGCCTCGTGTCTAGAGAACCAGTCACAGAACAAGACAGAAATCTTACGAGGCTGTGTTTCAACTGTGGCTATCGTTACTGATGTTGGTTGGTCATTCTACCACGTGGGAAAGCTAAAGAAAAATCAAGATAGGCCAAATCTCACCTTTCCACCAGGGTGGGTCTCTCACTGCAGGCCATTTTGTCTTTCCACAGTTCCCTAACCCTCTGCCTCCTGCTCCTCCTCCTCCTCTGGCCAGCCAGCACAGATGTACAGTTCTGGGGTTCTTTGTACAGTACAGTCATTACAGTCAGTGACAGACCATGCATACAGTAGTGGTCCCATAAGGTCAGGATGGGGCTGAGGGTGTCCTGTGCCCGGAGACGTGGTGGACATTGAAGTACTGCGGCTGGTCACTCATGTGCTGGGGAGGTGCTGGTGTAAACAGACCACTTCCATGAAAGTGTACCACATGCAATTGTGCACAGTACCTAATCTTTGAGAGTGACAGTAAACACCAGGCTGCTGATTTATGCACTAACATCTATACTTTTTATTCTTTAGAGTGTATTCCTTCTACTTACTAAGTTTTTTCTCACTGCCAGACTGTATACCAGGTCAGACCTGCAGAAGCCTCTTACACCTTATGTTGGCTGAGCCCCTTGATCTTGTGCTCTAGTGAATCTCTTGCAGCTTTGTTCATCACAGTCTTACAGCAGCATCCTGTGTCTTGTATGCAGCAGGGAGCCTGGGTGTATGACAGGGTATCCCATCCAGGTCAGTGTAAGTGGACTGCAACATTCACATAATGACAAAATCACCTGATGACACGTCTCAGAGTGGGTCCCCCATTGTTAAATAACATATAACTGTCTGCATGAAAGACCCTCCTGTCTCTGCTTTGGCTGCTTGAAATGTCTAAAGGTCTTTTCTATGGCAACACTGTAGCCTGCGCACCTGCCTTGTACAAACCACAGAGGATGAAGTAAACACAAAGGTGAAGACTCAAGAATCACAAGATGGGTAAGAGACAGACAGAGTGAGAGGAAGGCAAGCCTTAAGAAGCAGCGTATTTGAGAACATATGTTTCACAAATTAATTAGTAGATTTTTCAGAGCCATGCATTGGGTCATAAAGTTTCACTCTGAAAACATATATGTGTGTATGTAAATATACAGGCATGTAAGGTTTATAACATATATGAGACATGTATAACCTGATGAGCATTGTATGATATGTATATTAATGACATCATATCTATATTAATATATAATATACATAAGTTTACTATAAACATGCATGGCGTATAAAGATAGTTATCTATATAACACATAGCAAGTTTTGTATATGTACTACATAGGCAATACATGAGTGCACATACAATATATGTACACTACATATATTTTGCATGTACTATACACACACACACGGAATATACATTGTGTGCAGCATCAACTCATTCTAAAAATATTTGTTTGCAAACTGCACTGTGTGTCAAATCTCATGACCCATGTAAATTGTGCTTTAGGTCTATAATTAGCATCCAAATATTTCCTTAAAATGAATGCAAAAGACTAGATAAGTAGAAAGAGATGTAAATACTATTGAATGCAGACATGTACTAATAAGCAATATGAAAAGAAAGCAATTTTTTTCAAGCCTTTTTTTCTGGCCAGGCTAATATAGGACATCAAGCAAACATTCTTTTTTTTCTCAAAATAACCACACCAGGTAGAGCCTGCATGAGAAAAAAATGTCACCATCAGGATCAGAGTCATTTAGGAAGGAATTAACAGGCACATCCATTAGACCATTTTCTGTTATCAATTCCCATTCTGTTTACTCCTTACAAAGTGAGCAATTGTACAGGAAATAGCCACCTCCTCACCTAATCACTGACCATATTTAGTGTAAAATTTAAAATGGACTACTTTGTGGAGTCTCCTAAATTTCTTGGCAAAAAAAAAACAGAAGCCACTACATAGGGGATTTAATATGAACAGTGTTTACAATTAAAAACAAATACATAGCAGGGCGTGGTGGAGCACCCCTGTAATCCCAGCACTTGGGAGGCTGAGGCAGGAGGATCGCTGTGAGTTGGAGACCAGCCTGGGCTACATAGTGAGTTCCAGGTCAGTCTCAACTATACAGTGAGACCCTGTCTCAAAAAAACAAAAAACAAACAAAACAAAACAAATACATTACTCTAAAGGAATCATTGTTCTTAACCCCTCTCAAAATACTCCTCCTCACTTTGAGCACACTGATCCCATCATTCTTGCCATTTCTGAAGCATTTCTGAAAGTCCTCTTTCATGAGTGTTTTTCATGGCTGCCTCTGTGTCCTGAATCAATTCAAAACATTTGCCTTTCAATGCTGCAGGATTTTCACATAGAAGGATGGGACACCAAGGTCTTTCCCTCAGGAAGCAGCTTTATTCGTGCAGGCTCAGCAGATTTGTGTGCCTATCATGGCACAGTTGAATGCTTTTATACAATTTTTATGTCTTTGTCTCCATTATGTGGGCATACACTAACATTCTACAGGCTGGCTGGGTGTGATTCACGTTGCAGACTTACATCAGAGCAACATGTGCGTCCACAGAAGCTGACATTGCTACACTGTAAAAAGTTCCTGCCCAGACACGAGTGGAGGGGGCCCCACTGCGTTACCCCCCTTGATGCTTGGACCCCATTCTATTTTGGGTCTCAGAGCATCAGGGGTTTATATTTCCATAACTTCTTTACACGTTTTTCTTTTGACCATCATCTCTGCGAGGCTGGAGACAGAATGTATAACCATGAGAGCGAGGCAAGGCAGGATCAAACAGGTTCTCCAATACAGGATGCAATTCCCATGAGGGTTTTGAATACCCTGAGTTGAAAAACCCTAGACAGTTCCTCAGGATCTCAACCTTTCTGGGTCTGGGTTGGTACACGAGCAGTTTTCCTCACTCGATCTGTACTCTCCTCTCTGACTTTTCCCTCACCATCTATTTGCAGGCAGCAGTTGCCTAGGTTAAATTTTCCATAAGCTCTTCCCTTGGAAGCAAGAGGATAATCTAAGGCCAAGTGCTTTGGATAGCAGTGCTCATTCTGGTCTGTGGTTTGGCTAACAAGTTAAGAACTTTGACGGTTTCACTAGTTGTAATTTCCACAACTGCTTGCAGTCTAATTATGTGGTTTATCATATAAATGGGGATGGGGTAGCTCCAGGACTCATTCTCTGCCCAGGTGACATGACCATAATACTGAATTATGCATTCAGGGAGCCATTTGTCATCTTTCCAATTACCAGTCTGCAGGGAACATCATTTTCTATGAGTCCCTCTGTCCCTATACACTTGGACCCCCAAGTGACAGTAGAAAGAAAGATGGGTGGGCCATCCCCAATTCATAAGACCCTGACCAGTTTGAAGGGAGTGCAGTACATGTGGCTCTCCCACATAACCAGTGCAGTCCATCTGGGGTCCGGTGTCCCATGTCTGTGTTGACATTGCCCCCCTTAGAAGAGGTGGTGAGGGTTTGGTTAGACAAGGGGTGAGGGTTTGGTTGAAAGTAGTCAAGGGACCCCTACCTTTGGGTCTTCTGTGCGGTTGAGTTGTAGGACCTTTGACCCAGATGTGTTAGGCTCCCTACAGAGATGTTGAACCAATCTCCCTGCCAGGCATGACACTTTCCTCCAATTATTGAGTCTCGAGAAGCCAAATCCCTAAGGTAGATCTAGGGTACCCTGTGCCAGGATAAGGTTCATGGGTTTCTAACTCCATTGATTGCCATTGATCTCCCATGTTGGTTTCCCCACATACATAGCAAGAAGAGACCTTCAGAATATGGGCTACAGTCTCTGCTAGGGCTAAAAATAAGTTTCTGGTTGTGGCCAGGATTGGAGGGGCCACTTCCTATTTCCTCATAAATTGAATGAAAAACCTGATAAGATGTGGCTGCTCAGACTGTAATGACCCTCTTAAATTTGACTGGCTGTCAACAGACTTTCAAGTGACCTTGAATTAGTACTCTTATTTTAACACCTGAGGAAAGCAGAGAAAAGAACAAGTTAAGCCTGTAATTGTAGTTTAAGAATTTACAATCCTTAAGAAATGTTTTAAGCATATTAATTAAATAAAAAAATAACTTGAATTGGAAGCCAAAAACACATTTATCAATGAGCCAAGATTTGTGGTTAGTGGGAGCCAAAAGAAAGTTTCACACACTAGGTGAGCTACCAAAAATACAACTTCCAACTGCAGCAACTATTCCACCAAGCTGGATGTGGGTTTTGCGTATTTTGTCCAAGCACAAGCACACGATGGTGGTAAAGCTTAAAATGCAGTCGGGTTGGTTAGCACAAGTTCTTATTGTGATTCTGGGTTCGTTCTCCTGTCACAGCATGAGCATTTTATGATTGACTCTGTTTTTACTGGGGTATGAGGAGCTGTACATTTCTAAAATTCTCTTGATCCAAGGAAAAGGGTGATCTTTTTCCTCTTATGCAGCTTTGACCACAGCACCAGGAGTTGGGCCCTCCTCAGCCTGTGCTGTCTCCAATCGAGGCAAGGCCATCCATCTGGGGCCTTGGGGATTACAGGCTGGGGCTAGGGATTCCAGAGGATCCTATGTGGAGGAGGGAACCAGAGGTAAATCCTCTCTTTTCTTCTCAAGTCCCTGAGATTGTAGGGGAAAGAGGACAACTGGTCTCTGCTGTCCACACAGGGCACGATCCATCTCCTCCTGAGACCCTGGCCTTTTATCATTAACAAATTCAATCAACAATTGACTTACCCAGTCCTCATTTAGTCCAGACTTTGGCCAGAAGATGGATGGAGTGAGGGTAGGGGTTTGTGGTCAAATGAAGCAACAGTACTTTATCACGGTAGCTTTCTTTTTGTTTTTTGGTCTGTGGGTTTTTACTTCAACTCCTTAACATCAGCCCAAGGGGATGAACAGGTGTATTTCTTTCCCTGAGCCCCTTGATTGCCTAAATGAGAAGCACATTTGTTTCCACTCTGTTTGTCCCCCAAGCCTGAGGCTCAATCTCGGCACACTGAGATGTCTTGCCAACAGTCAGTGTAAAGAAATTGGTCAGGATGGCCAGGGTGTCCGCAACAACCCCAAACCCTTTGCTAGTTGTCTTTTTATCACAAGAGCCCTCCTCAGTGGGCCATGTCTCCCCGAATGATGGCCAATCCTTTCACAGAAGGCCAGGGCTTTCCAGGAGGCAGCTGAACACCATAGTCACCTGAATATCCCTTTTTAAATATCCTTCAGTATTCACAAATTTCTCTGCTTTCCACCCATTTCCTCTCTCTAAAAGATGACTTTCATGCACTGGAGGGGAAAGAGGGAAGGGGAAGGGTTTTAACTGGTAGGGCCCACACTCACTTCTCAGTCTTGGCTGCTTTCTCCTCCTGGAGATATTCCCAGTGCCTCTTAGCATTGGTGGAACCCTGGGGCTTTATTGTCACCATTATAATGCTGCATGTGGATTGCCAGGGAAGCGTGGGTTGGGACTCAACACTGGCTTAGACTCTGCTCTGCAGTCAGGTCAGAACCTTCCCACTGTCCATCTCTTTCAGGCAATTGTACACTGACTCCAATCTACCACCCAGCCCCCAAGGCCTTGGGGCCACAGGTTAGTTCCCTGATGAAGTACTCAGGGAAATTCCATTCCTTTAGTCTGGTTCCCAGTTCATTGCATTTTCAGTTTCAATGAAACTTACTGAGGCAACTCTGGGAGGCGATCAGTCTCCCTTCGTGCATCTTCAAAGGCAGGACTTCCAAATCGAACCTAGTTCTTACCGAATCGGGTGGGTGGTGCTCTCTGAACTGGTCCCTGGGCCTCCAGGTTCCTTTGTGCATCTGAAGCTCTTGTTCCCAGCACCTTGGGAGGGGCCAACCTGCCCTACTTGATCAAACAGTCTACTGGTGCCAGTTAAGGTTGAATCTCACGGTGGCACTCTAAGCAATAAAGGAGGTGGAAATACATGTTTCCAAATGTTGGCCACAAGCTCCTCAGAAACTCGGGAGTTTCATGTAGAGAGATTAGGTACCAACGTCTTTTCCCAGGAAGCAGCTTTATTCATGCCAGCACTGACTCAGAGGATTCTTAACCAAAGGTGAGCTCCGACCATGGCATAGTTGCACCCTCTCATACAATTTTCGTATCGTTATCTCCCTTACTTGGGCATACACTAACATTTTGCCTCTAGTTGGGTGTACATTAACATTCTACAGTCTGGTTAGGTCTTACAGAGTTACACCAGAACCACACATGGTACACGGAGGCTGATATCACCACTTTGTAAAAAGTTTCCACTTCGGTAGGTCAGGATGGACCCTACCATCAGGGTCATTTGTTTTGGGGGGAAGAATCAGAAGTCACATGAGAGAATAGAGTGAATGAAGACACACTGTAATATTTCTACAGGGCGCTTTTCCACTGGGTGTCATTTCAGCATTCACTGCGTTTTGATCACATCCTGTGCAGACATTTATGAAAGAGGACTTCCAGAACTGCTTCAGAAAGTGGCAGGAATGATGGGAGAAGTATGCTTAAAACAGGGGAAAGCATTTTGAGGTGGATTAATGGTAGCGCATCTTTTACTGTAATAACAATTTACATTTAAATGTTTAATGTATTTTTTGACCGCTCTTTGCATTGTTAGATCGTTGTGGTCATCTATGTCACATTTATAGACATTGCCCTCATTTATTTGGTTTTGTGTCATACCTTTGGTTCTATGACACACCTGCCGTTCCCACTTTGCTGTTGTTTGAAGCCTTTGATGCTTTCTCTAGGACACAGCTTTAGCTTTGCCAGGTCAAACTAGCCCTTCAGGTGCCTCGCCGTTGGGTGTCACATTGCCTATGCCTCTCAGGCTCACGGTGTCGCTACATACAACACCTCCATCAGCACTGCTATTGCTTTGAGCCAGTTCCGTGCTAATGTTCTGTGCTGTTTCTCTGTCCACACAATGGACACAGTAATAGTGCTTATATTGCAGTACGTTCACATGTGATTCTTGGAATAGCACCTGGCCTTAAAGGGCAAAATGAAGCTCATTTTGACTGCTGTTTCCCTTAAAATCCAAGTCATAAAGGTTCGTCCTCCTTTTCCTGTTTATTTTTAAGTAATGATATTGATACTCTATAAATGACACTTCTCTCTGAGCTCCCACACAGGTCTCAACATTTCCTGTTTGTCACTCTTTTGCCCTTCTTGGAATATCTGGCCCAAACAAATCCACCACTAGAGCCTTACCAACTCCCAAAACCTAATCTAAAAGGGCACCTCTTCTTGAAGCTGCCCCAGATTTTTGAATTCCACCACTCCCCACTGCGCAGTCCTGTCCGTGACTCATCACGTCAGCACCGACCTCAGCCGCGTTTGTTATCCTTCTGTGTCACGTGTGGGTGCTCAGGGGTGACTGGGTTGTCTGTTGCAGACACATAATCATCTGTGCGTTCTTGAAGGCCACACCTCGTGGAAGATCGTAAATAATGGCATGTCAAGGAAAATAAATACAGAAATAAAAAGAGACCACAAAGATCAGAGGCTTTTTGAATTTTATTAAGACATTTTTGAAACATGCTCTAGAGTGACGCTGGACTTTGGAAAGAACATTTCTGGTCTGGTACAAAAAGATGAAGTAATGCATGGATAATGAAAAAGAGTTCAAAGCAGAAAACACGGTATAAACCATTATCAGAATTTACTAACCTCAAAAATCAAGATGCCCTTCACCTTGCTCCTTGGATGTCGCTCAGTGGGACGGAAAAGGACACATGAAATCACTGCATCAGGTCAAGGAAGATCCTGCTATAGAGGCCAGGTGCTGTATTCACAGCAAGGAGAGACAGGGAGGGAGGGAGGACCGCGCCAGCACTGGGAGCGAGCCGCCTGCCGGCAGCACCTGCACTCAGAGGACTTACTCAGAGAACAGGACGCGCAGCAGCTGCCCGGAGCCGGCGTCCGCCTAGCAGCAGCACTGCTTCTTGCAGCCACAGTTCTGCTGGCAGCAGCACTTCTGCTGGCAGCAGCCCTTGCCACAGCCACAGGAGCCACAGGAGCGACAGCCACAGGAGCGACAGCCACAGGAGCGACAGCAGGTGCGGCGGCAGCAGACGACCGTA
>NW_022900928.1:126564534-126573572 GCF_012274545.1 Fukomys damarensis
TAGCTGGTGCAGCTGTTGCAGCCACCACAGCTGTCACTGCAGCCACCACAACCACAGCTACCCATGGTGTCAGGAGAGAGGACTCAGGTGAGGTGAGGAGAGGAGAGAGGACTCAGGAGAGTGGAGGAGTCTGATGCCCCTCCTGCCGGGGGCCCCTTATATACCAACTCCAGGCGCCCAGCCCTGAAGACGCAGCCAGTTCCTTGTTGTCGTTTCTTCCACTTCCCTTCAGAGACCTCACGAGCCCTTTCACAACTTCCTTGTTGATGGCTTGACCGGTTATTATTGCTGCGTTGAACTTTTACTCCTCTCTTCGGTCAGTATTTAGAACAGACACTCTTTCCATAGGTTTGCATGCAGGAGAAATTAAATGCGGATACAGTTTTGCTGCAGACCTCAGAATAGCGCCTGGCACACTGCAAGCACCCAGGAGCAGCTTTTGAATTACACAAGGAGTGTGCCTGGGAACTGTGGTCCCAGATACGGGACTGCGTCTCCCCCTCGGGCTTCCGCTTCCGGCCTGGGGAGGCTGCGGTGGCTTGCTGAGTCCACCGGGCTATGTTTTGGCCTGAGGACCTTCAGAACGCAAGGCTGCCTGGAGAACCGAGGGGCTAAGGCCATCCCAGGAGACACCCCTGTGCTCCCAGGGGCAGCGGTTACTGCACTGGCTCTCCCGGGCTGACGTGCAAGGTTCTGGATCAGAGATGACCAGGCCTCATAGGGTGACGCTTTCCCTGGGGCCGGCTGCCCCTTAGTGCACAGCTGGCTTCTCTTTGATAAGCTCGCTCCTTGAAACCAGGATAGGAAACCTCGAAACACCCTCCTTTGACACGCTGCTCAACAACCGGGAGGCTTAAGGGCTCTTCCTGCTCAGCATTCTGTTTGCTCAGCACCCTGAGAAGTTCAGCTGTGTGCACGGGACGCTCCCGACTCACCCGGGGTGGCCCCTGTGTGAGGCACAGGATCACACTCACGCCCTGAGGCTATGTTGTCTGTAGTCATCGTTTGTGCACCCCGTATTATTTCATCCATAAAAGGAACCCAGGGCTTTCTCAGAGGCTACAGGGCCACAGGCAGAGATGACGTCATGCCAGGGGCCTGGAGAAGGAAGTAAACAAAAGGTCTTGTGAGATCCTTCCATGGAAACTGGGCTAAAATGAGGGATGAGGAGCAGCATGGAAGGCGTCTCCCAGCAGGAGGGGGCTTCAGACTCCTCTGCTCTCCTGAGTCCTCTCTCCTCTCCTCACCTCACCTGAGTCCTCTCTACTGACACCGTGGGTAGCTGCAGTGGTGGCTGCAGTGGCGGCTGCGGCGGCTGTGGTGGCTGCAACAGCTGCACCAGCTATAGGTGCTACCGGGTCGGCAGCTGTGGCTGCTGTAGCACCCCCGTGGTCTGCTGCTGCCACCGCACCTGCTGCCGCTCCTGTGGCTGTGGCTCCTGTGGCTCCTGTGGCTGCGGCAAGGGCTGCTGCCAGCAGAAGTGTGGCTGCAAGAAGCAGTGCTGTTGCTACGTAGATGGGTCTGCAGCAGCTGCTAAGGTTCATCTGACTTCCTTTGCTTAGAAATTTTTCCCCTCCATCCTGTCTTCCCCATGTGACTGCCTATCACCTGGGACTTAAGGTGTCTCCCTTCTTTATCATTTTCTTTCGTAACCATTTTTTAAAAGATGGTCACAATGGCACCCGGGAACAAAGATGGAAAAATTCCCTCTTTGCTCTTCAGTGGTGGCCATGGCACTTAGCAGGGTGCTAGTTCCCCTTCACTCTGTCCTGGCCTCTGGCCTGGGCAGAGTAGGGGTAGGGGTGGGAGAGCAGGCAAGGAAGCATCTTCAATCTGGTCCTTGCAGGTCTATCTTGCCTCTTGTGTGGGACGGATCTCTTTGGGCTATGTTCAGAATTTTGGTTTTGTGCTGCTTTTTGTCTTTTTGGTAGTCCAAGACTTGCTGTTTGAAAGTGTCTAAGCCAACAGAAAGAGTTAAATTCAAGGGCGTGAGTACCTCTCAGCACCTAAGCAGGACCCTGTGGGATCAGCCTAACAGGATCTGGATTCTCAGTATTTTATTCCCAGCTTGTGTTCATGCTTTTCTCCGTTAATGTCTTTCTTTCCTTTGAGGGCTGTGGATTTCTGATTCCTCTGTTGCTGCTTTGTCCTTCTAGTTATGGCCAGCAATCTTTTAAGTGTCTAATAAACTGCACTACATTATCTGTAAAATGTTGACTCATAAAAGCCTCTTATTTGGTGGTTACTTCCAAGGGAGGAGGGATTGTTCTGTTGGGAGGGAAAATAACTGCCTATTTAGCTTGAATTTAGTGTGAGCCTGAACTACTTCAGTAATGGGAGAGTTCCACTAATCTACATGAAAAGTTTAAATGTTTTATCTGTTTTTTTATACCAGGGATCAAACTCCGACCCTTGCACTTGTAAGGCAGGTGGTGGAACCACTGAACTAAATCCCTGAACCTTTTTGTTTTGTTTTATGTGTTTTAAATCTATGCTGCTACAGATATTTCCTTTTTATTTATTTATTTATTTATTTACAAAAATAGGCCTAAGTAAACTTCAGTAATAGCCAAGTACACACACACACAGACACACACAATTTTTGGACAAAATTTAGCTCAGGCACCAGAATTTCTGCTCTTGCTAACTATGCAAATTCCTTCTTAGGAGAAATAACTTCATGAACATGTGGATTTCCTGTACAATTTAAATTCAACTTGAGAATAGTATTTTTTTTTCTTTTTTTGCCATAGGGATTTCCCCAATTGAATGTAAAATCTTAGTTTAGTCGCAAGGATGAATCCCTCAAATATCTAGCCAAGTACATTGCTACCTACAATCTAAATAGTCTAACAGAACACAATACTCCTCCCCATTTAACAGCTCATTTTCCACATTAGATAGAAGCAAATTAGTATTTGAAGCTCTGAAGATTTTAAGTGAATTCTGCCAGACCTTTTGCAGAAATGGATTTCTCATGGGCATCACACACACACTCATGCACACACCAGGACCACCAGCATCTGTTTGCAGTAAGTGGAGATGGATAGATCTCATCTTTCATGCATCTCTTGGATATTTTTTCTTAATCCCCATAAGTTATTTTGGAAATGAATCACAAACTGCTGGCCTAGAAGTAGAGAAATAGTCAATACTGTCTGTACAATATTGAGAATGCTAAAGGACATTACTTCTAGGACAGCAATTTGGAAATCTTAACCTAAAAACAGTCCATGCCCTTTAGCTCAGAACTTTCATTATTGAGCAAAGCCACACTATTCACAATATTTTGCAGTGCATGGAGTTCAAGACTAGGAAGAACTGAAGTGTCTGTTATGAGGGCCAGATTAATGCACATATCCATACATGATATCACTTCACAGCTGTTACAAATAGTGAATCTTGGAAGCATGTATGTGTCTACTATCAGATGAGTGGGTAAAGAATATGTGGTATTTACAGACAGTGGTGGATCACTTTGCCATAAAAAGGGTAAACTTGAGCCATTTGTAGGAAAATGGTTGCACCTTGCGATCATGTTACGTGAAATAAATCAGACACAAATTGCTAAATATCACATGGTTTGTCTTATATATGACACCCAGAGTATAAATAATTTCAAGAGCACAAACATAAGATATATGATAGGAAATAGAGATAGACTACCTGCAAACAGGAAGGGAACCTCAAGGCAGGGACAGGCAAGAGGGAGGGGAAGGGAAAAGGAAGTATAAAGAATCAAGGTGCAGGTCAGGGCTTTGGCTCAGTGGTTCTGCTGCCTGCCTCTCAAGCGCAAGGTCCTGAGTTTGATCCCCGGTACCAAAAACAAAAAAAGAATCAAGGTGTGCTATATGTTTGTACGGGTTCCCCACAATGAATGGACTTATTATGCATTGCAAATATATACTAATAAAAGAGGGGGGATGGTGCACCAGAACTTTATAAACTAAGAGTATATTATTTGAGGTCTAAGAAATGTTCAGAAAGAATGTAGGTGACTCACATGTGTACTTTATAGGCTTGCTTGTGCTTCTTTCTCCCATGCCAATCACACTCAAGATCCCTTAAAGATACTAGAAGCCCACACTGGGGATTTAGCTCAGTGGTTCTGCTGCCTGCCTTTGAACTAGCTCAGTTGATATAGAAAAGGACAAAAACCCAACCTTAAGATAGAGAAACAGATTTCAAGACACTGAAGAACAGTTTTAGGCCAAACATCTGAAATCACATATTAAACAACATCAGAAACCAGTAAGATTGGCCCTGCCTTTCTCTCTGTAAGGGGCTATCTTTTCACTTGGAAAGTGAGCAAGGAGAAAATGAATAGTGTCTGTAACAACTACTGTCACCCTCTTATCATGACCCTTTCATCATGTTCCTGTGCTTTATTTTTTCCTCATATCTTTAGTTTGGAAAATCTCAAATCCCCAGGAAAACACCAAAGATAATATGTTGAGACCATGTGTGCCCTTGCCCAGATCACAAGTACACAAGATCACTTCTGGTTTCAATAAACCCACCCAGTACCTCCTGACACTTGGGGTATTTCCTTTCAAGCATCCCATGGGTGGGATATAACTCTTATTCCTTGGTGAAATGTGTTGAACTCTTTCCTACTTGTTTAGAAGTCACCTCTTCAGCTCAGGGCTGAAATGGGACTGGAGCATCTTTTGAAGAGAGTTTATGAGAGTTAGCTCGAACAAGAGCACGCATGCTACCCATGGTGGAGGCAAGGGGCCATCAGTGTTTGTTCAGAGCAAGAAGATGTATGTACCCAAACAGCTTCACATGTGTACAGCAGAAATAAATGCAGAACGACACAAACTGGGAGTGGAGGCTCCGTGCCTGCCTCTTGGTGAACAAGGTACAAACTCACCTGTTGTGTGGCCAAATTATCAAAGGGGCTTCCTTGCTGTGTAATTGAAGTCTGCACATCCAGGACAAAAACCTGCCATAAACTTTTATATGAAACCTCTCCTTTTCTCACCATGGTTTTACGGGGGACCCAATTACAGGAGGGAAGATAATCACATGGTCCGATTTACGTATTAGCAACTGAATTCTTGGTCCTTATTAGCAGCATCTCTTCCCCCGGCACATGGCTTAGCTGTGCTTTGCCCAGGGACTCTCGCCACAGCCATGCCATCCTTTCAGTTGAAAGGGCCACAAAGACATCGGTGATGCCCTGAGTCCTGTTTTCCTTTCAGGTCAGCCCTGGAAGAATCAACACAGCTCACCCAGTGCACCCCACTTTGCAAGGCTCCCCTCAGGAGGGTGCAGCCACCTCCGTGGCCCCTCTTGGGGGTCACTTCTCAGCACACTGTTTGCAGTAATCCCTGCAATCCCAATCTTTCCTCTTCTGCTTTATTTATTTTTTCATAAAGTATACCACATTTTATGCAATTTATTTTTTAAGGGCAAAAACAAAACAAAAAAAAAAACCCAGACCATAATATCTTTGGTTCACAATGCGCTAGAAGAATCGCCCTTTAAAACATTGGCTGCTTATTTTAGTAATGTAACAGGCGAGGCCTTGACCATGAGGTTTATCACAGCAACTCTTCCTCTTGCATCCCTATGCTCCAGCCCCTACTCCCAGCCTGCATTCTCATTCTTTTGCTTTGCTCTGGACCCAGTTTTACTGCATCTATATGCATTCCTTTCTGTGACTCTGCTCTAACATGTTTGTACACCTATTCTTTCTCTGGAGAGTGGAAATTCCCGTTGTTCCCAGGGTTTTGCTCTTTCCCAGGGCAGGATTGCTGTTAAGCATGCTCGCTTGTGCCTGCTGGAGCACATGGGCTGAATTCATACACACTTCGGAGCAGAATCCCAAGTCTTGGAAGAAATGAACCAAATGAGCACAGACAAAAGGCTATTTTTCTCAATGTTTGCCGTAGTAAACCGAGTTGGCCATCACTTCTCATAGCTTGGTCAAACTCACAGGCAGGCAGAGGAATCGGGAGGCTTTCCACAGTCGGGGAGGAAGACTTCCGGTATGCCCAGGTGAGGGCTGCTTGGGGAAGTCACAGGCAGGCTAACAGGAAGCGGACATCCTTTGCAGTTGATTAGAAGAGTTTCTTTGGCTTTCTCTGATTGGTTCTAAGTCGATAAAAAGGGGTCAAAAAATAATTAAAGAAGGTGTCAATTATTAATCGAGTCTTAGCCATTTGGGCAGATTGTCCTCATTGGCATCCTGAGCCATTTGTGACCCATATCAGCCTAACTTCCTGCAAGTCTTTGTTGTCTGCTGCTCTGGTGAAGAATGATAATTACAGAAACTAATAAAGTATTCTCTAAATAATGAAAAAAAGAATAAGATAAGACTATAAGAGTGAGAAGCAATTTAAATATGTTCAGGAACCATTTTCATCTCCAGAATTAAGGATTATTTTGATGTTACATCATTGCCTTTTCTCTTTTACTTTCCTTTTTAGTTTTATTTTAGGATTCCCTATTTTTAATGTTCATACAGAGATTTCTTTAACTGAAATACCGAATAGTTTCTTTGGTGTGAAAAACTATAATAGTACACAGGATCCTAATGAGATAATTAATAATGTGAAATAGGAAGTAAAGGGCTAAAGGTGTAGGGAAAGTGGGAAGGGTGGGGGAAAGGTAATAAGGGAGAGGAAAAAAACATGAGAAACTGAAAAAATGGAAACAAAGTGTTTGTAAATGGGGAGGGGAGGAGGGGGTGATGGGAGGGCAGGGACAAGGGGAAAAAATGAGAATCAAGACCTATTATGTAAAGTTACAGAATCCCAATGATGAATGTAATTATATTGTATACCTAGATTGTACCAATAAACCTGTGATTAGCTTCAAAAAAAAAGAAAGAATGATAATGGGCTGGTTTCCTGGGCTGCTCTCTGTGGAGTGTAGATCAAAGCTTTCTCTTGGTTAAGGGCTTAACCACTGCTCATACATAAACAGCTTCTGACATGCTGTATAACACACTCATTATTCATCATACGTATGTTCTATCTCCTGTACTAGGTTGTTAGTTCTATGAGGGCAGACATTAGAATCTGCTTTGTTCATTGACATATTCTTGGTGCCTAGAACACCACACAAGCACATTGTAGCTACCCGAGAAGTGTTTGTAAAATGTGTGGATTTAATGTACATGCAAAAACTCTATGCTACTGAAGCCTGTATTTTCTACTTTGCTGTGATCCTCAGAAGTGAAGGTGACGAGTCAGATCTAATCCCCCTCCAGTAGTGCAGCCGTGGCCCCATCCCTGTCTCTTTCATGTATATCCCACTGTGCCCACCGGTGTCTGACATCAAGTTGGTCATGGGCAGGTATTTGATGGAATGGATTCATCTGCTCCATATTATTATCTGGCCTGTGGAGGCTCATGTTAACACTGATGCGGGCAGTGACAGTGAATCACCTCCCCCTGTCCAGAGCCCACGCTGTAGCTGTTCCTCTTCCAGGTGCATCTGGAGACAGGCCTGGGCCAGGTAGGAAGCGTTTGCTTTTCTTGAGCCTGGTGAATCCCTCCCCACAATCTGTTGTGGGAGCACCCCAGCATTAGTATGTGATATCTCCTGCACCAGCCTCTTCTGCTGTTCTTTTCAAGGTAGTATTTCCAAAGAGCTGACTCTGAGAGATTCTCCAGTAGGAGAGAGGAAGGGAACAGATAGCTGTGATTCAGAGTGAATAAACAGGTGGGGAGAAATCACCTATCTCAGCTCCAGAGTAGCTGCTGACCCCGGAGAGAGGTCTTCTGCTGTTTTTCCATGCCTGGCTATGCTTCTAAGGGACACCTCATTAAAAATTTTTTTGGGGGGCATATTCAGAGATGGATCAGCCACTGTATGTGGTTTCACTTTATTTATTTTTATTTTGGGGGTGCTGGGGATGGAACCCTGGAATCTCAGTATGCTGGACACAGTGACCACTGAGCCTCATTCCTGGACCCTGTATAATTTATTTTGTTGGATTGTTTATTTGTAGTACTAGGTATTATACTAGGGCCTTTGTAGTGAGCTACACTCTGAGCCCTTTTAAATTTTTTAAAGTTTATTTTTTATATTCTTTGTGTTCAGACAACATTTCACTAAGTCGCTAAGCTGCCCAAACTGGGTTAGAACTCATGACTTTCCTGCCTAAGTCTCCCAGTGTGCTGGAATTACAAGCCTATGCCACTATGTTTAGCTTTCTTTTTACTTTTTGAGACCTGGTGTCACTAAGTTGCCTAGCTAGTCTCCAATTGGTAATTTTCCTGCCTCCTGAAAGGATTACAACTGTGCCCAGCTATTTTTATGTTTTTTTTCAGCTTTAATTGAGTTTATTGGTACATTTTAGAGATACAGTACAGTTACATTCATTGTTGGGATCTTGTACCTCTACGTGACAAGTCTTGATTCTCATTTTTTCCCCTTACCTCTGCCCTCCCTTCACCCCCTCCTCCCCTCCCCATGTACAAACACTTTATTTTCATCTTTTCATTATCTCACATTTTTTTCTTTTCCCTTTTTACTCTTCCCCTACGCATCACACCTTCCCTACGCTTTTAGCTCCTTTGTTCCCATTTCTAAATGTCAGTAATCTTATTAGAATCTTATGCATTGTTGAAGATTATTTACACCAGGGAAACTATTCGGTATTTACACATGTGTGACTTATTTATTTCACTTAAGAGTATATCTTCAATATGTATCCATTTTCCTATGAATGAATCTATTCTCTCGCTCTTTATGGCTGAGTAATATTCCATTTTATAGAAAAACCACAACTTCTTTATCCAGTTTCCAACGGATGGGCAAATAGGCTGTTTCCAAGATTTAGCTATTACAAACTGTGCCGCTATAAACATGGGTGCACATACTTCTCTGTGATATGATTCTTTTAGTTCTCTTGGAAAGATACCCAGCAGAGGGATGGCTGGGTCAAATGGAACCTCCAGTCCAAGCTCTTTGAGGTATCTCCATATTGATTTCCATAGTGGTTGCACTAGTCTGCACTCCCACCAACAATGGAGAAGGGTTCCTTTCTCCCCACAACCCCGCCAACATTTGTTATTGTG
>NW_022900928.1:126577415-126578926 GCF_012274545.1 Fukomys damarensis
GGGGAAGGTCGTGGGGGTGTTTCAAGGGTGCCTGCTCGGCTACCTTCCTTACTGGGTCTGTTGTCGCGCAGTCCGGGAGGTCGCTCACCTGCCGGGTGATCTCAGGCAGGCAGGCAGCTGAAGAGACTCCCTCTGGGGTCTTTGGGTCCTTGCTGGGTGTGTGTTGCACAGTCCGGGAGGTCGTGCACTCACCGGGTGATCTCAGGCAGGCAGGCAGCTGAAGAGCTATTTTTATGTTTTAATAATGTTCTCACTTTAAGACGGTGGTGATCTCAGGCAGGCAGGCAGCTGAAGAGACTCCCTCTGGGGTCTTTGGGTCCTTGCTGGGTGTGTGTTGCACAGTCCGGGAGGTCGTGCACTCACCGGGTGATCTCAGGCAGGCAGGCAGCTGAAGAGCTATTTTTATGTTTTAATAATGTTCTCATTCTTTAAGACGGAGTCTCAATATTTTCCCTAGCCTGGTCTTTAAGTTTGGCAAGAATCTGAGATAATATGTGTGCACCACTACAATGTTTCTCATAATGTTCCTACCTGTGAGAGAATATAATCAAAGCAGATAAAGTGTTTTATCCCTTACCCATAGATTTATTCAACTATGGTGACACTAGCATCTTGTGACCATAATCAGCCAGGGAGACAGTTAACTGCTACTGATGATGAGTTAAGAAAATCTAATTGAATTGTAATCAAATTTTAACCTGTTAATAGAGCCAAATTAAAATAATCAAGACCTCAAAAGATCTCCATTATTTTAGGTGTTGCAATTGATCTGATTATAGACACGGAAGTTACAATCTATTATACAGCAGAAATCACTAAAGGTAAAGAGATGAGTCCATCACTCATTGTTCTGGGTCTTTATTCTTACATAAATGACAGAATAATTGAAGCCAGCAAATCTTAACAATCTGGTGAAAAGCTATTAGAAACTGGTCATCTGTGATTATTCTCAAACAACACCAGGAATCCTGCTTACCTAGGTTTAATTGCACTTTTGGTGAGATGCCTTAAAATGAGAGAAGGGAAGGGAATGTTGACCAGTCTTCGATGCCAAATTCATGTGCTTTATTAGGAACGCATCATCTTAGTTTTACAGAAACAGAAAATGGTAGATAGGACACAGAGAAAAGAAGCTACAAAAGTAGAGGAAATGGAATAGAAGCAAACTTTCCAAAAACAAAATTTCAAAAAGAATTAAATGGCATTACTCTGTTTTGCTGGCTCATGTTCTGGCTGGTGGTTGAAAGATGGTTGTGCTGCATTTTCAGAGGGAGGCGGAATCTCAGAGACCATGGGAAATAGATGAAACTGTGCAGGCATTAAGAGAGGACTAAGGGAAGAAAGGGAATCTTGTTCACAAAAGAGTTACTTGCAGCGCCTGTCCATGGGCCAGGCCAGGGCTCTCCAGCAGCAGCACTGCTTCTTGCAGCCACACTTCTGCTGGCAGCAGCCCTTGCCACAGCCACAGGAGCCACAGGAGCCACAGCCACAGGAGCGGCAGCAGGTGCGGT
>NW_022900928.1:126580447-126606169 GCF_012274545.1 Fukomys damarensis
TACGGTCGTCTGCTGCCGCCGCACCTGCTGTCGCTCCTGTGGCTGTCGCTCCTGTGGCTGTCGCTCCTGTGGCTCCTGTGGCTGTGGCAAGGGCTGCTGCCAGCAGAAGTGCTGCTGCCAGCAGAACTGTGGCTGCAAGAAGCAGTGCTGCTGCTAGGCGGACGCCGGCTCCGGGCAGCTGCTGCGCGTCCTGTTCTCTGAGTAAGTCCTCTGAGTGCAGGTGCTGCCGGCAGGCGGCTCGCTCCCAGTGCTGGCGCGGTCCTCCCTCCCTCCCTGTCTCTCCTTGCTGTGAATACAGCACCTGGCCTCTATAGCAGGATCTTCCTTGACCTGATGCAGTGATTTCATGTGTCCTTTTCCGTCCCACTGAGCGACATCCAAGGAGCAAGGTGAAGGGCATCTTGATTTTTGAGGTTAGTAAATTCTGATAATGGTTTATACCGTGTTTTCTGCTTTGAACTCTTTTTCATTATCCATGCATTACTTCATCTTTTTGTACCAGACCAGAAATGTTCTTTCCAAAGTCCAGCGTCACTCTAGAGCATGTTTCAAAAATGTCTTAATAAAATTCAAAAAGCCTCTGATCTTTGTGGTCTCTTTATTTCTGTATTTATTTTCCTTGACATGCCATTATTTACGATCTTCCACGAGGTGTGGCCTTCAAGAACGCACAGATGATTATGTGTCTGCAACAGACAACCCAGTCACCCCTGAGCACCCACACGTGACACAGAAGGATAACAAACGCGGCTGAGGTCGGTGCTGACGTGATGAGTCACGGACAGGACTGCGCAGTGGGGAGTGGTGGAATTCAAAAATCTGGGGCAGCTTCAAGAAGGAGGTGCCCTTTTAGATTAGGTTTTGGGAGTTGGTAAGGCTTTGGTGGTGCATTTGTTTGGGGCAAGTGTTCCATGCAGGGCCAAAGTGTGAGGAACATGGAAATTTCCTGTATGTGTGGAAAGCTTACTTAACTTACAGTATGTCAATATCAATAGATAAAAATAAACAAGGAAAGGAAGATAAAGCTCATGATTTAGAAGACTGGGGCTTAATAGGAACTGGATAAACTACAACAGCCAATATAAGCATCGGTTTGCCCTTTCAGTTCAGGTGCTCTTCTGAGAAATCGCCTGTGCCGTAGATGGTGTTCTGACCGAAGTGCTATTACTGTGCCTATTGCCTGGACAGGGAATCAGCTTGGAAAGTTGTAGTGAGTGATTCATTCTGGTCATGAGACTTTCAGGAGACCATAGAGGCCCTTATTCCTTGTGAGGAGCCCACTTTCTTGTGTTGCCTGCCTCCCTCTTTGATACACACTGGTTGATTTATTATTTTTTTTGTTGTTGTTTATTTTCCTTGGGGAGTTAAATCTACCATGTTGATAGGATCATGTTAAAACTTCAGATTAGTGTGGTTGGTTTGTTTCTACCTGGGGATGGAGCAATTTCAACTGACATGAGGAATGGAGTTGCAGGTGGCCTGGCCAGTCTGCAGTTTCTTTTCCCAGCAGCTCTGTTGTTCTGCACTGAGAAAGATCTTTCCAAGGTAACTTGAAGGAGATGTAAGAACTTCCAAGTTTCCCCATTTCATGCTGTTGCTGGTGCCTCAGCTTGTGTGCCCCACCCACAGGCTGTCCCTGTGGGCTTAGGGTGAGGGGAAACTTGATTAGCTTTGGGGTCTACTGTGGGGACTGGTGACGCACTCTTCTGTGTGTGCCTGGGAGAGTCATGGAGTCCTCGTTTTGGAGTCCATGTCTGATCCCTACCCCTTCTGCCCTTGCTGTCCCCCACTGCTCTGCTTCCCTGCTGCAGTGAACTAAGCATCTTCGATCTTATGAGCGTCTACTAGGAGATTTCTGCCTTGGAGTCAGTCAACCATGGATTGAAGCCATGAACCAAATTAAATCTCTCCTCCTTTACTTTGTGAGTGTAGGGTGTTGTGTCCAGGGAAAACTGACCAATACACCCTCCCACCAGCTATGCACACCCCAGTTTTGAAAGCCTTTAAAGTCCCTATATTTGATTTCTCAAATCCAGGAATTTTGCTCTTTCTTGTTAATTTCCACTAAGCCTCATGCTGGGGACAGAAGCCAGCAGTTGAGCTGTTTTCTCTTTATGGCAGGAAATGGAGGTATTGTCTGCATAGCACCAACAGAGTGACTGACACCTGGCAGGGTCCTGGACACAAGCTAAGCTCCCTGCAGCTCACCACAAGTTTACAGTGTGTGTTGGACTTTGCCAGCTGGACTTTTCCATGTATTCATAAGATTTTTAATATGGGCCCTTCTGAAACTCATTTTAGAGTGATATCTGGAATGAGTGCCCCAACTTGCCAAGTCGGGGCTCAAATTGCAGCTGTGTTGTGGAAGGAATTGGTAAGTGACACACACAGAGATTCAGAATGGAAGTAAAATAACAAAGGGTTTATTTTGTTGACAAAAGGCTGACCACACTAAAAGCAGTGGCAGTGATTGACCCTGTACTGGGTTACAGCTCCTTCTTTTATAGGGCTTTACATCCATGATTTTATTCAGGTGGTTAAATTTCATGCCTCAGCTTACATTACTGTACAAATTGTGGTCACAAGGCACTTAACTTTTAACCCAGACCTAGCAATCCTTTATAGATAAGGAGTTTACCTTTAGGATTCATCTAGCTATCTATTCTAGCCCACAGGAAGGGGTTCAGGGTCAGGAAAGTGAAGTTAGCAATTGTTCTTTTCATCTTGACATTTTACAATCATGTGGTTTACAAAACCTTGGAGCTCAGAGTCTTGAGGTGCCCTGTTATCTCAGCATTAGGCTAAATGTCCCATTCTATGGTTAATGACTCTGATGTCTGTTAATTTTGAACTAAATGATAGCAGAAGTCTTGCTACATATTCCTAACATTTTGTAGGCTTTTAAATTATTTGTAAAAGTTCTCTCTATCAGCAGGGGGAAAGCTCAGGGGACAGGGCATTGGAGGTTTAGGGAACATTTAGATATAAGCCATTACAAGTACCATGTTATGTCCTTCTGATTAGATGTGTGTGTGTAAAGAAAGGGGTTAGTAAAGATTCAGAGAAACAGCTACTATCACACACTTGTTGAGAGTATAAATTGATTCAACTACTTTGGAACACAATGAAGTGATATCTTTTTCAGCTGTGGATATGGCCCAACTCAGCAATTGAATTTTAAAATTATTGTTTCAGAATAACTTTTACATTTCTACCAGGAAAGACATGCAAGGATATTGATTACTGTTGTTAACAGTGGCACAATTTGAATGAAAAATTTACTAAGTAAATAAATGGTAGTATTTTTATATGATGCGTGTGGTGCAATACTACCCAGCAGCTAAAGAAGTAAATGAGTTGGATCCAACATGCCTATGTCCTCAGAAACAGAGTGAAAAGAAAGAAAGGTGTAGAATTATAACACTTAGGCAAAATTTGATAACATGTAAGACCTTCCTTCATTTTACTATATATTGATTTGGATACATATAGACCCTGTATATTTTAAAATTAATTTAAAAGTGAGAAGAATGCAGAATCTATGATTGTCTTTTAAAGCCCCCAAAGAAATCAGTTGTCCCTGTTTATTGAGAGAGGGGCATTGTTTTTCATCACTCTTTGCTAAAATCCCCATAGCAAACTGTGATAATACTGTGAATACAATGGTAAGTTGGTCTGATAACTTGTTGCTTCCTACCTTGACTGATAGTCAACTCTTTTGTCCTCCATAAGGCTGAGTAGGACTATACAATATATGGTTCTCTGAATCAGTCTTTTCTTCCAGCTTTGATCTTCAAAGCTCTATTTTTCACTAAACTTTACTTTTCAATTCTTATCTTACTGTGTTTTTTGAAAGCCATCTCAAATCTTCCATGACATAAGATATAATAAAAATGGCTTTGCTCGTAAAACAAACTCAGATTATAAAATAAAGCAAAAAATAAAGTAAAGATAATAGGATGTAGAGAGATAGATCTTTCTTAAATGGAAAGGGGATGAAAAGATGGTGGGAGGGGAAGGAAATGGGATGTGCAAAGGAATGAAGATGTGTTATGCACATGTACTTACTCCACACAAGGTATGTAAACAGATGTACTGCAAAGATGTACTAATAAAAGTTTTAAAAAAATAAGCAGGCAAGCAAATAATCAAACAAATCACTTCAGCCAAGATAAACCTTGGCCATTCATTTTCTTTCAGCCTCTTTGGCTCCTTTAGATCTGTTCTGAGAAGTTTTCCTCCGGCTGGGAAATTGTCCATGGCTGCCTTTATTCAACGATCTTCTCTCCACCTTCATTTACACCATATTTTTCTCCCACCTTATTTTGATGCATGATGAAAAATTGACTCAAGAAGTTCTCAAAATAAAATAAAATTTGAATTTTTTTTCAAAGAGAGGTAGGTAAAATTGGAAAATGTAAACTTCACCTGCACTGTAATAAATCACCAGCCTTTCCCTCATCAATAGAGATAGATTTTCACTGTCCCATTTCTAGATGATCCACGTAAATTCTCCAGTGGGCACGTTCTCTCTCTCTCTCCCTCTCTCTCTCTCCCTCTCTCTCTCTCTCTCTCTCTCTCATTATTTATTGCTTAGTCAATTGCCTTGGCTACCTATGGAACCCAGGGCCTTGTGCATACTAGGCTTTCACTCTATCACTGAACTGCACCACAGCCCTTAAACACATTTCATATATATTTAGGAATCATTCTTCTTCTCTTGTATCACTTTGCCATACCTCAAGGTCATACCTTCTAGCAAAGACCTTCTCTGTTCAAATTCAGGTGAAAATGAGTCGAGTTTCCCTGAGATGTACTACAACTTCTTGCTTTAATCTTTTGCTTCCTTTGGAGGCTTAATCTTTTGCGTCTGTATTGTCCTATGTTAAGGTCTGTCCAACATTCAGATCAGAACTCTGCATTTTTATCATCATGCACCCCTAACACTGAAGATACATCCCAAGAAATGTACCAACAGGTGAGTTTTGCCCTTGTGAGAGCATTGTAGAGTCCTCACACAAGCTAAGATTGCTTATGTTGCTAGGTGATAGAATCTGGGCATCCACCACTGTACATGAGGTCTACTATTGAGAAACACTTCTCTTTAACATACAAGTGTATTGGTTTGTGCAAGTACCATTGGAGTTAGAAAACAGAAATTTAAGATGTCTCTCAGGACTTCACAGAATCCTTTCTTTTTCCTGTGTAAATCTCACTTCTATTTTCTTTCCTTGCTATTCCTCCATTCTTACTGCTGCACTTCAAAAAATTGTGTATATGTATGTGAAATAAAGTGGTAGATGACTAATAAATAACATAGTATTAGATAATTGTTTTTCTTCTTTGTTTTTATAAGACAGAGATAACTCTTCTCGTGGCTTTTTTGGTAAAGAAAAAAAATCTTTATTTCTTTATTTATTTTTGGTACTGGGGATTGAACTCTGGACCTTCCCCTTATAAGGCAGGTGGTAAATACCGGCCCCAGAAAACCTTATTTTTAAAATTAATTTGTGGGGCTGGAGATTTAAGTCAATGGTTCCATTGCCTGCCTTGCAACTGCAAGGACCTGAGTTCGATCCCTCGTACCAAAAAAAAAAATGTTTATGAAAATGTACATATTTTCATAACCACATTGCTGTGCATATTCTCCACTCAAAAGATGTTTATTTTTGTTGGGCTCTTCTTGGCCAAGCCTCCCACCACATCGCCATAGCTACATTTCTTACCACTGAATCTGTTCTCCATAATGTGAACTTCACAGGCAGAGACAATAGAAAGCCCCATCGGGCTCTGCCTGCTGGATGGATGCCAGCTGCTGTCTCCACATGGATAGTTGCATGTGGGAGCGATGAACCTATGGTCCTCTCTAGTCAGGGCCAGTTGGCTGGAGCCCAGGAAAAGGTCCTCACTGGCTTAGCTCACAGCAGTGAAGAAGATTAAGGTTGGCCTTGATGTTCTCACTGGTACTGTCCCCATTCTGTGTGCTAGGTTGGTGGAGAAGGGTAGGGATTCGAACCTTTCCCTGGGTTGTGATTCAAGCATTCCTTTTCTTTTTCAAACTTACTTCTATGAAATATTTGATAACAGAAATCACTTATCAAAAGCAGTGTGAGTATCTTTAAGGTGGTATCCCACGTTTTCATTTTGTATTTTACTCTTTCGTGGTAACTGTTTGCCTTTGAAGGAATGTTCAGCCATGGGTGCTCCTTGGGGCTGGAACATTTTTGTGATGTTCTACATAAGTCTTGTTATAGAGAGGAATGATTGAACAATGTCAATCACTTGAGTATAATTCTGCAAAACAAGGGTTAATGGCTCACCAGGGAATCATCCAACACTTCCGTGTGACCCTTGGGCACCTAGCACAAGAGTAGAGTACTCCAGATCCAAGGAAGGGAGAGCAGTTGCAGGTCTTCATGGCCATTTCCCCAGACATAACATTTACAATGAGCAGAATGGCTTCTTAAATGATTAACTCAGTCAATAACTACTCTCTGTCTTCAGACTAGTTTGTGATATTCTGTTGAATTGGTACATATTTGTGTTTGGGTGTGCAGCTGTAATGTAACAGTAGTCAGTAACACAGAAGATTCCGTGTTTTCTTGCCTGTAGCCAATTGCATCTCGCTGATTGCACTGCTGAAATGGGATCAGCCTCACGCAGTAAACGTGGACATCCAGTCCCTGTGATTAGTGTGCTTTACTATGTCAGGCAGGTAAATGTTATTCAAGTATACACACCTTCCCCTGTATGCCAAGATTTTGAGTTTGCCTATCAGAAGCTCAGAAAGATGAATATATTTCTAGTGTGGGTGACTGGAAAGGATTAGATCAGGTAGGACAATAGATGAGGTCCCAAGAGAAGGAAGTCTTGACCAAGTTCTCTGGGAGTTGGGGGGATATTCTGAAAGTGTGGAGAGAGACAGACCTTTTCCTGTGATTTGATATGGAGGGTCCCTGGTGAAAAAAGGGGTGAAGATGTGGAGGTTGTTTTTCTCTGGCTCTTATAATTGGTTTCCCTATAATTAAAACATTGCTAAGAGATTGTAGTGGATTCCTCTCTCATTATTTTTTTCTTAGATAATTTTGACTTGGTGTTGAGATGAACCACATTGCAAAAAATGTAGAGATCTGGATATCTTACGTTCATTTCACATCCCCAAAATAGAGCTCACCTAAAATTGCTATCAGTGGCACCAAGTAATACCTTTCACTCGTGCATATCTGTAGGGCTTAAGTTTCTTCATAGCCATAAGTAAATCAGTATATGCCCTTAGAAGTAAACTAATACCCGACACTGAATAAATTAATTTCATGGTTTTTACTTACATGGAAAAGTGGTAAGTTCCCATGGTAAGCCTCTTAGAGATTTAAATATAGTGATGGCCCTAGATTCAGTCACATAGCATTTGTTCCTATCTAGAATGGTATTTCTCAGATGTTGTTCACTGGTTTTTGTTGTGGAATCACCTTAGAGTCTAGATAAAATGCAGATTTCTGGGCACTGCTACAGGTTTAAATGATCTGAATTCCTGTAGTGATGCTGCTAGAATCTACAAGAGATGAAAATGCTTTTCGTCCTGGCTGCCTTTTCTATGTGTCATGCACAGCTATAAACATTGTGGGGATCTCCCCTGTGCCTGCTGCACGTTGCATGTCGAGTGGCTGTGACCAGCAGAATATTGGCAATGAAGACGTTCATTCATAACCCCCCATCTGGGAATGTGGTGCCTTCTGTAGCAAAAGGGATTTGCAGATGTGATTAAATTGAGGATCTTGAGATGGGGAGATTATAATGGAATACCTGACTCGATCTAATGCAATCACAATAACCCTTCAAATAGGGACAGAAAAGGGTCAGAGTCAGGGGAGCCGAGGGATGATAGAAGCAGTGTTAGAATAAAGTGATTGCTGTGAAGGGGTCATAAACCCAGGAAAGCACCTGGAAGCTGGAAAAGGCAAGGAAATAGACACTGTCCTAGAGGCCAGGACTACAGGCCAGGACTGTGTGAGTTTTGGTTGACACCCAAAACTTCTAGTAGAGGTCCATTTTAGACTCCAGGCCTTCAGGACAATAAGATAATAAATCTGTATTTGAAACCACCAAGTTTGTGGTAAGTGTTATAGCTGTAACATGAAACAAATACAATGGGCATCACTGTCTATAATGGTTTAAACCTAGAATCCTCCCCCAATATCTCATGTGTTTAGAAGTGAGGCTTTGGAGAGGTGACTGGATCACTCATCGGTGAGCTAAATCACTGATGAGTTCACAGAGGTTACAAGGTGGGGCCTGGTTGGAAAATCAGGGTCACCGGGCAGTGTGACCCAAAAGGGTGCTTTCTTCTCCCTGGCTCCTCCCTTTTCTCTCTTTCTCTCTACTTCCTGGCCACCATGAAGTGAGCTGCTTTTCTCCACCATCTCCTTCCACGGTGCCGTTTCTGCCTTGGAGCCAGCCAACCAGGGACTGAAGTCATGGCACCTGTAAGACCAAATAAATCTTTCTTTCTTTAAACGGTAGGTGTCATCTATTTAACTCCAGTTATAGAACAATACAGTATTTCGCTGGAGATTGATTTGGCTGTGTGCTACTGTTCAGTTACGGTTACTAATGTTGTAGCTCCAAGGCCAGGGAAAGGAAAAAGCAATGAACAAGAATTCATTGACCAAATGAATGAAAGAATGAGCAAATGATGACGGCCCTCAGTTTGGCTCTCCGCCTTCTCTAAAGCAGGCAACAGTGCAGTCAGAGTGCAGCAGTTCTCAGAGGTGTATGGGTGCCTCTCAGCTGTCAAGGTCTGGGCTTCTGGCCACCAGGAACTGATGACCTTATGTCGTCCTTGTTACGATCAATCGTAGCTTGTTACTTGGTCAGCTGCACATTTAGACTTCACTTGTGGCTATAATCTCAAGTTTAGATTTAAGCACATACATATTTTCATTTCAGAAGATTGTTTTATACTTAATCTAATTAAATCCTGCTTTCCCCCCAAGCAAATACATTTCTAAGAGAAATTTAATGCCTTCCTTATGTAAAAGGCTATCATCAGGTTCCGATTTTTCTCCATCTTCATAGAAAATGGAAATGGGGGACTCAGAATCAAGTTGCCAAGGAATTAGGTTCAATTTGGAACAATTTAATGAGCTCTGATATCTTCCAGGCCCCGAGTTCAGAGAAGGACCAGAATTGCCTCTCCCATCTGGGAGGATCTGTATTTGCCTTGTCTGGACACATCAGATCTGCTAAACTGTTTATCCCTCACCCCCACCATGTACAGACCATCGAACAGCCCCCAAAAATAAAAATTTGGGATAGTTGTACCAGAAAAAATGATTCTTCAGAAAATTTATTAGAAATAAATGAAACATTAATTAGTTGAGTTAGAATGAACTAAGTCATGACATTAGAAATGACTGCTATTATCATGCATTGCTGTAACACAAAACACCCCAACGTTTACTGACATGAAGCAACGGCTGTTGTATTATCCCCAGCACTTCTGTGGGCCATCAGGGCTTGCTGGGTGGGTGGGTTTCCTGCCTACTTCCCTTGCTGTCACTCAGATGACCTACGGGGGTGGAGGTTTCCAGGCTCTACGAGGGGCAGAAGGGCTGATCTCTCTCCATTTTTCCTAGTCACAGATCACGTCTGCATGTGGCCTCTTCCTTTCATGAAAGGGCAACGAGAAGGAACTCACAGCCGTCTTTAACCCACCAAGGGACTATGCTTAGATTTTTGCTTTATCAAGTATAATATTTGGAACTTTTAAGGTCAAATCTCTTTTTATTCCTGGCTCCCATCATGGTCATTTTAATGGAGGAAACGTGATGTGTTTACATAAAGCAATGAATCAACTTGTAGTGACTATATGAAAATCCTTTCATAAAAGACAGATAGCAGCACTAATAATTGTGAAACTATGCAACCATTTGCTTTCTCCCCCAAAATACATTGTCACTAACCATAGGGGTCCCTTTGGGCAAGAGAGCACTACAGTTTCTAACACAGAAAATAATTTGGGTGTTGGGGGAGAGGTGATGAGAAAAATCCCTATCAAGGAACAATTCTGGGATGGGGAAGTAGCTCTTTGCTACAGCACTTGCCTAGCATGAGGAAGGCCCTGGGTTCGATCCCAAGCATTGTGAACAAGACAAGGAGCCAGTTCACCAGCTGAGGGCCAAAGAAGGTAGGAGTTTGCTAGTCAGAGAGGAGGGTGAGCCTTCCAGGGAGAAAACCACTGTGAAAATGCAGCTATGAGTGGGAGAAGACCATGGGGAAGGGAAGGGTGGGTAGGGCAGGATGGACGGTAGGATGGTGTAGGCTCAGTGCAGAGAGCCTGGCAGACCTGGTGAGCAGGGCGAAGGCCTTCAGACTTCATCTCTACACAACAGCGAACCAGATAGGGCTTTGCAAAAGGGAAGTGGGTGGTCAGAACTGAGCTCCGGACAGTGCCGCCTGAAAGGCAATGAAAAGCAAAGGGTTTAAACAAGCACCTCTCGGAGTGTCACAAATGGCCTGGATTTGGGAAATGTGGAACCCCAAAGATACTATTGAAAGTCAGGTGAAGTGGGTTCTTCTATTCATGTTTAAACGTGGAAGATTAGTCACAGCCTGCAGGAAGAGAGTCAGGCGCGCAGAAATTTATGAGGTTACAGCAGAGAGCATTTCCTGAGCTTTTCTAATTTATTTTGGTACCGGGATCGAACTCGGGTCCTTGCGCTTGGGAGGCTGACAGAGGAACCACTGAGCTAAATCCCTGGCCCTCCTGAGCTTTAACCATAGGAGCTTGGGAGCACTTTTCATAGATTAGCTCATTCAATTCACATATACATCTTCTGAAGTAGATTTTAGTATCTCTGTTTTACAGATAAGGAAAATGAGGCGCACAGAGGCAATATGAGGGACCTCCCATGAGCTGTTGGCAGGGCTGTCATTTGGATTGAGACACCGTGGCTCTGGAAAGGGAGTTTTAACCACGGCCCCGTGCTGCCACCCGGTGGTCAAAATCTGTAAATGCAACAAGGGAGGCTTGCTCCGGAGGAGCGTGTGAATTTGAAGTAGAAATCCGGAGGACTGGTGTAGAAGGAAGACAAGCAGAGGGAGAAAGCGTGCGGCAAGGGATGAAGGCTACAGCCACTGCCCCATGTGTGAAGAACAAGAGGAAAGCAGAAGGTGTCAGGAGCTCGAGATGGGAGGAGACTTCCAGGGCCTGGTAAGGGGCCTGGGCTTTTTTCTGGCGGAAGCCACTGATGAGTTTTACTTTTAGGAGCGATTGGGAGAGATTTGCGTTTCCATAACGTCCTACTAACTGCCAGAAGGATGGATGCTGGGGCGAGAGCCAGGGCAGAGGCCGATGAAGAGCGGCCTGCAGCTGTGATTCCAGCCTTCTGAGGCCGGCACAGGAGGGTCGCAAGTTCAAGTCCACTCTGGGCGACCTACGACTTGGATGTTGTCTCAAGGTATGAATTTCGTAATAAAAGGGGACAGCAGATACGGTAGCTCTTCCTCGTCAGCTGCTCCTGGAGCTCTGTGGCAGTGATCCTCAGCCCCTGGAGATTTCACCCACACCCAGGAGTCACTGGGAAAGTCTGGTGACACCCTTGCCACACAACGGGTGGTCCTGCAGTGCGAGAGATGCCGCTAAGCCCAGGGAATCAGGGCCCAGGGCGTGGGGTCTTCTCCAGCTTCGTCAGGCTGCATCTGACAGCTCATGGACCTTGGGGAGGAGCGAGTGGGCAAGACACTTGCCAGCAATGCTCTTCCCTCCTTGACCCGGCCTCTCCTTGTCAGGGGCAGAGACGGGGAGTCATCAGGCTTTGCACAGCGGCAGTCCACCCAACAGGACTCTCTTTGGGTCAGTACCTGCCAGAGAAGGTTAGAGAACAGTTGAAATCTGGGACCGCTACAAAATACCTCTTGAGTTATTTTCAGTGAAAGGGACCTCTGGGAGTAAGAAACTATTTTACATCCAAGGGGAGAAAGGACTTCTCTTTACCTTAAACCCAGACTGCATGGGTGAGGAGACAGGTGTCCTGGATGCTGGTCGGGCACCTTCTCAGGTTTGCAAGGCTCACGGGTGCTGGAAACTCTACCTCCTCCTCAGCAGCGACACAGCCTCTAACCACTGGTTCCATCTTTTATCAGCTGCCTCCGTCTCTGCCAGGTGGAGGCAAGCTGTGCACTGGTGGGGGCAGTTGGATGGGGGGTGGCCTGTTCTCCAGGAACCCTGGGGGCCCGCACTCTGGAAACTTCTGTCATAGCATTTGTCCAGATGGACACAATCCCACCCTCACCCCTCAAATCCCACTGTCCTCGTTGGTAGAAAGCAATCTCTTTCCCTTAATTGATAATACCAGGCAGACTGCCAAGCACGAATTTCTTGTATTACATGATTTCTTTGCTGGGTATACAGAAGATTGAACCCAGGACCTTTGCACTGAGCGACATCCCAAGTCCTTTTATTTATCTGACTTTTTATTTTGAGATAGTGTCGCACTTAGTTGTTAAGTTGCCCAGGCTGTGCTAGAACTTATGATACTCGCACCTCAGCCTCTCAAAGAGCTAGCTTTACGGGTTTACACCCTATGCCTGGCTTCCATGACTTTTTAAAGTAGTATATGCCAAAGAGTCGGTGGGCAGACAGAAAACTGTCTTACAGGGATCCACACTCTCTTCATGCACCTAAAGTCTGCACACTCTCCAGTACATTACATTTTTCCTTCAGGCAAAATCAATGTTTAAGAAAAGCAATTTCAACCTTGGGTACCAATCTTAGCTAGAAAAACTACAGGTTAGAGTCCAGATGGCTAAAACCTTAAGAATGGTTAGTCTGTGAAAATTGAGAAAAATCTTATTGGGTGCTGAAATTATTTATAAAACAAAAGACAAAGTAAGACAGCTTGGGCAAAACACACTGATTTTACATCATTACGAGTAAGCTCTGTGGTTTTAGAATGCTACTTGATTTAGTTTCACTGTTGGGTGTAAAAAAAACGGACAGTGTTTGCTTATATTAGGGATGGTGTAGGAGCAATTGTTTAAATGTTTTGTAACAGTAAGAGGGGTGAGTAGAACAAAACACTGATTGTTGGGCTTGCGGTGATGCACATTGCTCTTATTCATCAAGAAATGTCAATATTTTCCATCCTCTTATTCTCTTCTTCCAGCATAAGATAGTAATCTCTATTGTCTTCCAATATAATGGGAGAACCTTGCCAGTGCTTTCATATGAAATCGAGAAATAGAGAGGGTTCCTGTACAGTCTCTCTAGCTTGTTATTCTATAACAAATGCCTTTAACCATTGCCAACTTTGGTGGATTAGATGGAAATTGGCTCTCAAACCTCCAGTGCATGGTAGGTGACTGCATTATGGGTCACTAAAATGGACTGGCTATTAGGAGGTGGGGTCTGGCAGGAAGAGGCGGGTCATTGCGGATGTGACCCGGAAGGATTTCTCACTTCTTGGCTCCTTTTGTGACTCTCTGCTTCCGGCCTGCCATGAAGTGAGCAGTTTTCCTCCATTCAGCTGCTCCCTCTGCCACTGACCACAAAAAGACTTCTAGAACACCAGCCAAAGTAAACCTTTCCCCCTTTAAGTTTCAGATGTTTGGTATTTTGTCCCATTAATGAGGAATGGGACTAACACACCAATATTCTTCAGAGTTTTTACTAAGATATTTATGTTTAATAACTAATAAGATACAGAGACATGATGTGCAATCGTGCCATTGACCAATGCTCAGGTGGTCTGTATCCCCTAATCCTTCATAAGGGGAATGTCCTTTCTCCCAAGGGTGCTGTGGAAGACCAGGCTTGAGGTTGGCTCCCAAAGCAGAGGTCAGAGAGCTCTCTTTAAAGTAAGGATCTGGTCACACATAAGCTTCTACATCTTTAACTGATTGAAACACATTCTCTCCTTCCCTGGGGTAGTTGATCTGATGCCAACATTTCAATAGAAAGACCTGGAATTGTAAGACACAGACTGTGCTAACATTGTGACTCTTCTTATTTTAATGTATTTGCGTGTCTATAACAAATGCTGTAAACTGCCTGAGCTATAGACCAGGGACGTTTACTGCTCAGTTTGCGAGGCTGAGAAATACAGTATCCTAAGTGCTGGCAGACTCTGGTAAGGGCTCACTTCTCACTGTACCATCACAGAGTGGGAAGGCCTGGGCAGCTCTCCGGGGTCTCTGTATGAGGACATGAACCCCATTCAGGATGGGGAGTTGCCTTATGATCCAACCACTTCTCAGAAGTCCTGTCTCCTCACGTCACCTCATGTCACCACAATGGGGATGAGACTTCAACGTATCAGTTCTGGGGCAACATAGCCTTTCAGGTTATAGCATTTATTTTTTGCTAAAGTTCCCAGGAAGAATCAAGAAGGATGAAAGCTGTTGATGTTTTTAACTTGTTCACAACTTCAAGTAATATCCATGTGGGTGAAAGGACACAAAATTTCAGCTGTACAGGAGAAATAAGTTCAAGAGATCTGTTGTACATCCTGATGACTACAGTTAATTATTGATTACCTGAAAATTGCTGAGAGAGATTTCAAATATTTTCATCACAAAAAATAAGAACAGGGGTACTTTGGTTTTGAACTTAATTTGTCTTACAATTTTGGGGAAGATGCTGTGTTTGTGTTTGTACCCAGAAGGGGGCTGTGGTTCTTTTTGTCACTCAGTGCAGTTTGCAAAAAGAAGCAAAATTTTGCTGAATGCTTTTTTTCCCCCTCATTGAGTTTACTGATACATTTTAGGTATACAGTAGAGTTATATTCATTTTTGGGATCTTATGCCTTTACATGACAGGTCTTGGCTCTCATTTTTTCCCCCTGTCCCTACCCTCCCTTCACCCACTCCTCTTTATAGTTTTAATATACTTGCCATTCTTTGTGGGGTGAGGTGGAATCTCAGTGTTGTTTTCATCTGCTTCTCTTGAATGACCAGTGATGTGGAACATTTTTTCATATATTTACTTGCTGTTTTTACTTCTTTGTCTGAGAAATGTCTGTTCATTTCAGATGCCCATTTTTGAATCCGGTCTTTATGTTTGGGGGGCTGATTATTTTGAGTTCTTTATATATTCTAAAGAGGAGCAGCTGGTAAAATATTTTTTCCCACAATGTAGGTTGTCTCTTAGTTCTGTTGATGGTTTCTTTTGCAGTGCAGAAGCATTTTAATAAGATGAGATCCCAGTTGTTGATTCCTTCTGCTAGTTCCCATGCTACTGAGGATTTGTTCATAAAATCTTTTCCTATGCCATTGTCTTCAAGAGTTCTGCCTAACTTATCTTCCAGCAAGTTTAGTGTTTCTGTTTAATATTTAGATCTTTAATCCACTTGGATTTTAATTTAGTGCATGGTGAAAGATAAGGGTCCAGTTTTAATCTTTGGCAGGTTGAGATCCAGTTTTTCCAACACCATTTATTAAAGAGGCTATTTTTCCTCCACTGAGGATGGTGAGCTCCTTTGTCAAAGACGAGGTAGCTGAGTACATCTGGATTTGTTTTTGTGTCTTCCAGTCTGTTCCACTGATCCTCAGATCTGTTTCTTTGCCAATACCATGCTGTTTTTTTTATCACAGTAGCTTTGTAGTATATTTTCAAATTGGGAATTGTTATACCTGCTACCATGTCTCTGTTGCCTAGGATGGCTTTTGCTATTCTAGGTCTCTTGTGGTTCCAAATGAATTTTTGGATTCTTTTTTCTAGTTCTGTGAAGTATAGTATTGGAATTTCAATTGGCCTTGCATTGAATCTGTATAGCAGTTCTGGTAGTATGGCCATTTTCACTATGTTAATTCTTCCTACCAAGAAGCAGGGATATGTTTCTATTTTGTTATATCCTCTTTGATCTCTTTTTTCAGAGTGCTGTAGTTTTCAGTGTAGAGGTCTTTTGCTTCTTTTGTTAGAGTGACTCCTAGATACTTCATTTTTTTGGATGCTATTGTGAGAGGAATTGTTTCCCTAATTTCTCTCTCAGTGAATCTTTTATTTGTGTACAAGAAGGCTGTTGATTTTTGGATGTTGACCTTGTATCTAGCTACTCTGCTAAAAGTGCCAATTAAGTCTAGAAGTCTTTTGGTAGAGTTTTTTGAGTCTTCAATGTAGAGTATCACATCATCAACAAATAATGACAGTTTAACTTCTTCCTTTCCTATCTTTATTGCTTTAATTTCTTTCTCTTGTCCAATTGTTGTGGCTTATGTTTCCAGAACTATTGCTGAATGTTTTTGTCTGTTAATCGAATTATTTGTAGTCCTAAATTGAGGTGTTACTGTGTGTGAGTTAGTGCAGATGCTTAATAGTTTTACTTAGCTATTCCGTGATGTATACATATATCAACATATATTAAAAGCCATAAATCCATACTACTTTTACTTCATTAAAATAAGCACATTAAAATTATAAGCAATAGAATACCTAAAAGAAATTGCTTGGAGATTGTTCCTGTATGATTTATTATCAATACCGTTATATTCTAGGCTCATTTATTAATTTGGAAGTGCTTAAGCTCCGGCAGTACTTCTAGGGTACCAAGGAAAGCAGTGTGAGAAAGCTGTTCTGGAGCAGTTTGCAAACAGATCCTGAGTAAGGCCACACCAGCCAAACACCAAGAATGCAACCCAGCCCATGCATAGTTCCTCTTCTGATGATAAAATAATCACATTTACCATGTGCACTAGTTGCCTCATGGGCCATATCAAATAACCACAAACTTGGCTTAAAACCACATGCATTTATTTTGGAGTTCTATAGGCCAGAAGTTCTGGCTTCTTCCAGAGGTTCTGAGGACAGAATCTGCTTCCTTGCCTTTTCTAGCTTCCTCCCAACTTAGCTTCAGTTGTCTTGGGAGCCACACTTGAGGACGTGACATCTTTGGGATCCATTGTTCTGTCAAACCATTGTGGCTTTTCCTTTATCATAGGTCAAACCGAGTAACTCGGGATCACGTAGTTGGGAGAATCACATAAGGTCAGAAAATGTGTGCAAAATGTAAGACCAATATTATAATGAACATTGTCATGGTGACTTTTGCTGATTCCACCCAGGTCTGAATTATAGTCATTTCCCTTAGAATATCCTCATTTGTAGAATTTCCTTTCTTTTCTTTGTTTAGCAGCTCATGGAGCCACTGAGCTTCGGGCTGTGTTACCTTTCTGTTTTGCCCCTGTGAGCTCCTTCCAGAAACCATGATTTTGCAAAGAAAAAAGACAGCTGGATGTTGGAGGGACATCTCACTTTCTCTGTGCAGAAAGAGCGACTGTTGAGCACCCATTGAAGGGACAGTTGTGTTTATAAGTGGGTGCATCTGGTTTTCACCAACCTGAATGGCAGCAGATTTGGCTCCCATGCTAAGCAGTGGGCTTATTTGAGGCAGAGCTGCTTGGGCTTTGCTTACTGACTACATAGGGAAGGAGTTTGGTGGTTATTTATAAGCTTCCTCCCTTCTCTCCCACTCTGCAGTTCTTACAGGTTAAGTCTGCTCTGAAATATTTCTGAGCTCTGTGGGGATTTGGGGTCGTTACTGAAGCCTTCCTCTATGGAGCTTCTTCCTTGAGATCTCCAGAGTGACAATGATAAGGCTCAAAGTGTGAGGCAAACAAAGAAGACCAGAGAACAGAGGGAGAGGGGGAATGTGAAAGCTACCAGGAGTCGTACTTATTTCCTTGTTGACCTGTGCGGCCAGACTCACATGGTGTGTAGGAAGTTCCTCCTCAGCTGTGTAGCCAAGTGCTGGTAACCACACAGTCCTCCCATTGGCCAAACACTGGGACTTCTTCGCTCACCGCTGGCCATCCCACGCGCAGATCATACCAACAGGGATCGCTCTGTCTCAGGGGCTCTGCCTCCACCAATCTGATGGGGGAAGGAGTTCCACTAGGCTCACTGCCTTTCTTCCAGGGGGTTTTCCAATGTCTTGGGTGCTCTTGGGGCACTTTCACATGGCCCTCTTCTCTCCTTCTCATACTCTCTCAACACAGCTAAGTTTCTATTACTTTTTTCTTTTGCACTAAAGGAATTGAACCCAAATTCTATGCATGAGCTACATCCCCAGCCCCCCCTTTTATTTGAGACAAGATCTCAGGTTGGCCTTGAACTTGTGATCCTTTTGTTTCCACCTCCCAGAATACTGAGATTACAGGTGTGCAAATGCAAAGCACTTTACCAATCTCTTTTCTTTCACTGTCCTTATGTACAATGCGCTTATCCACTGGGCCCTCTCTGAGAGTGTTTCTGGCACCAGGTGTTAAAGTAAGGACACACTTGTTCTCTGCTTGCTTACCCACCCAGTAATTCTAAAGAGACAGGGAAAGGAGTGTTGCTGAGGGAAGAGAATTTGGGGTTCAAGTATGAATGCAATCTTGCTTTGCAAGTATGGCCTTTTTCTGAACTGAACTACAAAATGAATAACGGATAATATAATAAATGAATAGTTGCTTTACTGTAACTGATAGCTATTATTTTCAATTTCCCTTTGCCTTATTTTTGTGGTTTGGATGCCTGTCTTTGAAAATAATGATGTTACTTTAACCTTTTAACATATTCTAACATTTTACCCATTTTAATCCAAAGTAAAAGAAGCAGAAAGGATTTTACCAGGAATAGGGAAAAGCAGCTGAAACATTAGAAGATCTGTTGGGAGTCTTGGCCCTTTGCTCTCTAGATAACTTTCCTGGGAAAGTCTGGCAGCAGATGTGACCCCTGTCATGATAGGAAACACTAGTGGTTATGCTAGACGACCTGTGAAACACCTAGGAAAATACCACTGATATTGAAGTGGGTCACTTTTGGCAGTAGATTTTTCCTTATTTAAATTGACCTTAGACTGTTTCCAGATCTAGGCAAGCCAGTTTCCAAAGAAATACAGAATACAGGAGAGGAAATGGAAACTCTACACTTCTCCACTTCTTTTTAAAAAATTCATTTTATCAGGATAATGTTTGCTATATGTAGTAATTACATTCCTTTTGGGGAATTGGTACATAGGCCTTAATACATCTTGTTTATCTTTCTTTGCCATTTTCCATTTCATAACTTTAAAAAAGGACTTTGATTTTTGAAATTAAGGAATGGAACTGAAGAAAGAGGATCACAAATTTGAGTCCAATCTGGGCAACCTAGTGACTCAATAAGATTTTGTCTCAAAAGTTAAAAAAATAAAAAAGGGCTGGGGATATAGCTCAGTGGATTCAATTTCCCATGCACCAAAAACAACAACAACAACAAACAAACAAAGTCCCAGTTCTGTGCATCAGAATTCCCATGACTCATGAAAAAGACATGTCCTCTCTCTCATCTGTGTCTTTCATTGATTTACAGTCTTTTTAGTCAACGTGGCATTGTAGGACTTTGCTATGTTTTTAACCTTTGTGGTGGTCTGGTAAAAGAATATGATCACATCAATGGTAATTTCCAGGGAATAATGGATGTGAGAATTTTATCCAGAGCAGGGTGGTGTTGTCTATGCTCTGATAGAAGCTAGAAAAATCCCTCCCCCCACACACAGTGAAAACTGGTGGGAAAAGTTCTGTAACAGTAAAGGTCTTTCTTGTAATGAGAAGACAAATGCTGACATTTTGGTTCAGTGTTTTTTTTTTTTTTTTTTTTTTTTTCCTGTCTGTGTGCTGACAAGTGCAGTCTCAATGCACATGACTCATTTTGTATCTGTGTGTCTTTTTTTTATTGAGTTTATTGGTACATGCCAATATTTGTTATTGTGTGATTTCTTGATAGCAGCCATTCTTTGTGGGGTGAGGTGGAATCTCAGTGCTGTTTTTATCTGCATCTGTCGAATGACCAGTGATGTGGAACATTTTTTCATATATTTACTTGCTGCTTTTACTTCTTTGTCTGAGAAATGTCTGTTCATTTCAGATGTCCATTTTTGAATTGGGTCTTTATATTTGGGAGCGCTGATTGTTTTGAGTTCTTTATATATTCTAGAGAATAGTCCTTTGTCTGAGGAGAAGCTGGTAAAATTTTTTTACATACCTGTGTGTCTTTATATTACACCTCTAAAATAAGCTGTTTTCTTAAAAGGATAAAAGTATGAGAGTGTACCACTATGTGTGCATGGTTTCTGCCAGAACCTTGTTGCAGGGATGGTTTGATCTTTAGAAGACTCTTCTAAAAAGCAAATGGGATTGTACCATCCTTGCAGTATTAGATAACTCTTGCTCAAGGGTGTGCATCGTGTGTGTGTGTGTGTGATGAAATGGTCAAGTCAGACAAAGTCACCCAAGTGACCAGATCTTGACTCAAGTAAAAAGTAACCACTGTGGTGTCTCGGTTTTGTCTGGCTTCCACTTTGGGTAAAGAGTGCAAGGAAAATGAAAAGAAGTGAGATCTTTCACAGAACAGAGAGAAAACAAGCAGGGTGTGTGGCAGAGAGGGCTCTGGGAGCTGTGGTAGGCCATGAGGGATCAAGTGGCTCTTACATTTCACTGCACAGAAGGCCTTTAAAAGGCTAAATCATTCCCAGAAAACAGGAGACATGACAAGGTTAGGCTAATGAGATAGTAACAATGGGCTTTGACTGGACTGAAGTTTGTGTGCAGATTGTACTGGAATCAGATTGGCAAGTCGCTATGAACTGAACTCCAGACCTTCTTTGGATTCCACTTGTGACCCATGAATGTCCTTTCTCTGCTCCAGGTTCTGCATAGGGTTGGTCATCTCGTCTCCTGCATTCCTCTGTTCTGTGGCCGTGTGTCACTCCTCCCTTGTTTCTCATGACCTTGTTAGTTTTGTGGAACCAGAGATTTTTCACTACTAGGGATTGAACCCTGGGATGCTTTAGAACTGAGCTATATCCCCAGCCCTTTTGGTCTCTTCATTTTGAAATAGGGTCTCACAAAGTGGAGACTTGAACCTTTGATCCTTCTACCTCAGCTTTCCTCAGTGCTGGGATTTCAGGTGTGCACCATTACACTTGCCTAGAGCTTTTAATTTGTCTTTCATAATTTAATTATTTTAGTTTATAAATATACTTAAAATATGATTTGTAATAAAGAGATAGACTTTGAACTGGGGGGAAATAGCTCCCTTCCAGCTCTACTCCAATAAACTTTCATTTTAGAGAAGTGGCTTGCTAACCATTTTCCTAGCAGCCAGTTGCTGTCTCCCAAGTGCGCCCACCATTTTGTCTTGGGACAGCTGGTCTCCTGTCCAGTAACAGTGGACACTGTTATTTGTTGGTTGGAGCTGGAAGGGAGCTATTTCCCCCCAGTTCAAAGTTTCTGGTGGTCTTGGTGTGTAAGGAATGTATTTGTTAAAAATGAAAGTTTCCTATTTTTCTTCCTTCTGTATAGTAAGGATCTCTGAACCACTGGCTAAGGCTTCCATGAGAAGAAACTGGAAAAACCACTGTTAGGAGGCTCCTGGTCACAGCAGGAGTTGGGACAGTGCCCTCTGATGTTGGATTCCTCACAGAAACACTGGAGCATGAGAGATGACTACAAGCTCAAACAGCAAAGGAGAACTGGCTATTGTCCTTCACCCACCCAGCTTCAATCCAGCATCATAATCTCTGTCTGTGTCCTGCTTCCCGTTCCTCATTTCACCTTTCCAGGACCACCTGATGCCAGTGAGAGATAACCCCTGACACCTGTGGAGAAGTATGTGCTGGCCATGGTCCCATCTTTCTGAGTGTGGGTGCTATGGGCGCCTCAGAACAGTAAAGGTGACTTCTCCTTTCATCCTCCTAGAGGAGGTGCAGCTGGAACGCAGAGGTTTGGCAGAGTGGAAAAAACCTTTGGGGTAGATTGTTTCTTGCCTTTGGAGGCTGCTGAGCCTCCTAACTAGCAGAAGCTCTCACTAGGTGTCTGCTATTGAGCTATCTTTGCAGATTTGGGGTTGCAGTGAGGATTCTATGAGCCTAGAAAATAGTCAGTTACTAGACTTTGCGCCATGAGACCAGTTGGCAAGTCTCAGGTTTTGGGTTGGTTAGATGTGGTCACAACTTGGTCATTACTCACTCTTTTCATTTGTAGAAACATAAATATTTTCAGGTTGGGTACTACACAGTTGTCTACATGTTTGATTTGCATTACATGGTTTAGGTTAATAGCCAGGAAAATTACTACCATGTAATATGCATCGACATGCTCCTGTTTTCATGGCTAAGATGTCTGGGTGCATAGAACTAGAAAAACATTGATCCAAGTCACAAAGGGGCATGTGTGTCTCTTGGAGTTGGTGACATGCGATGACTTGGAGGAAAAGAAGAATCGCCCGACTCTGCAATTAATTTTAAGACTTAAGTAAGATTCTTGGGTGTGTGACTGACTTCACGTTAAGTGAGCGAGTGAATGCTAAAGTCATTTTTGTGCCGGAGCCTTACTGTGGATATGGAAATTTCACTCCTCTTCTTCCAAACCAATTATCCTTTTCTTTTCAAAAAATGTTAAATTTGTATTAGTTTGTGTTTGCAATAAATCATACTCAGCATCGTGGGGAGTTGGTACATGTCCCACTTTACATTTCTAACTTAAAGCTGTGAATTGATTAAAGTGGATGGCAGGAATAGAATGGGTACACATTCTTTACATTTTTGAGTAGGTTTGGGTTTTCCCTTTGGGGAAATTAAACAAACAAACAAAAAAGCCTGATTGGCTTAGGTCCCAGCATCAGGAAACTACCTGCTCAGTCAGGCAGAGTAGGAAAGGCTTGTGATAAAAGGGCCTGGGAACAGTTTATCACTGAGATTTCCCAAGGAGAAGAGATCAGACAGCACATGGCATCAGGGCACCGTGATCTGAAGAAGGATTATAGAAAAGAGGGAAGTGTCAAGGCTGGGAAACCACCATCCCAAATAGTAGAATCCTGTAATTCTGTCCACAGGAAACAACTGAGGGTAATTCTGGGCCCTTCTCATTTTACAGAGAAGATTCCAGGCAGTTGAAAGTCCTTTGCATGGCGAGCTCAGGGAAACAAACATAGAGGAATAAGCATGGATTTTTTTTTCATAGTGAATCCAAAGATTTGTAGAAATTTTCCAAGGAACTGATTCTTTGACTTTTTGGAATTGTGGATTCTTTGAAGTCTTTGATGAAAACTGCAGCCTCTTCCCACTCAAAGAAACAAACACACAAACAACAAACAAAAGACATGTGTACAGGTTTATCCAACATTTTACCTACAAGTTCTAAGTTTGGTAGCCATCTTGAAGCCCATCTTTAGGGGATCCTAGGGATCTCAAAATTTTAGGTTAATGATCCTTCATTTCAGAAGAACCATATTGCAGTAAACTTCAACAAGTGCACGGATAGTGAGGAAAGACCTCCCCGAAGACAGTTACCTCTGCATAGCAAGACCATGGAGATTGGGAACGGTCATAGGGCAACAGATGGAAGTAAAGTTACAAGGCTGGAAATAAAACAAAACAGTGGCAGAAATGGGAGTTTTGGAAGAGGGTAAGTCAGTCCTGGATTTCTAATTCTGCTACATTGGAGGCTGTGAACTTGGCAAGAGCTTGTACCACGATGCTTGGAGTCCACTAGCCCCTATCTCTCTTTTTCTGTGGCCAATATGGAAGAACAGAGGGTGGATTGGAAGCACCACAGACGATGGACCTGGACAGATCTGGGTTTAAATCTCAGCTTTGGATATTATTAGTTGATGAGTTTGGGAAACTTAGTCCATTTCCAAGTCTTTTACCACTAAGAAAACTATAGAAATGTACCCAAACAATTATGTATATATAGAAAAATAAAAGCTTACATAGAGAATTCAAATTAGTAATAGCTTTTATGGTCACAAAAGAGGCCACATAGACTTCACTGGAGGTTATACCTTGGGACCAAGGCGTAGAGCTAATCAGCTCTGCCCATTTCAAAAAAACAAAACTTACCCATTTAATGTTCCTTTATCTCTGACAGTGTGAATTTCTGTTTAAAATGTTAGACTATCTTTTGGTAGGTAACAGATTCCAAATGGGAATAGTAGGCAAAGACTGCATATTTGAGATTTTTCAGATATCGGAACAGTTGGGCTGTTGGGCAGGGTGATTTCTGGGCCGCCTGGTTCTGCCAGTGATTAACGACTTTGCAAAGGCTACTTGAGATTTGTGCACCTCAGCTTTTAGCTTCCTGAGGTGCTATAATGTCAAGACATTTTGTGACTTAGTCTTTGTTTATATGGCCTTGGGAAATGCATCAGCCCACATACAAAATTCTGAAGAATAAAATTAATCCTACCATAGAATTTCTTGTATCCAGGGTTTTCTGCAGTGCACCGATTAGCAAATGATTTCAAATGATTCCCTTTAAACCTTTTTTTTTTTCTTTTCTGTGCCATTGAAAAGTCAGGTTTTATCTCCCACAGATCTCTTTATTCACTCTCCTTAATCCCCCATGCATTGCCTTGCATTTCTGTTTACTTCTCTTTAGCTCTAGCTCCACCAAATTACCTTGCTTGTGTCAAAACAGCCCCCCTGGGGATATGGATCGGTTTGCCATCTTTTTCTTCCTTGGGGAACAACTGGACAGAATAACGGAGAGAAGCTTCCCGGTGTTATTATCTTGTTAGCCTTTCATTCTGTGACTAGATAGAGGAGACCACTTAATTCTGAGACCTGAGACAAGGACAACTGAGGTGGGAGAGAGACACGAGTGGGAGGCAGCGTGTGAAAAAGAATCAGTGACGAGCAGAAGTGAGAAGCGGGGGCGGGAGCAATCAGAGGTGATTTTGGTTGCTTCATCGTCTGGCACACGTGGTTGAACCTCTAATCTCACTAGATGATACAGATGATTACGTGACGTGAGAACAAAGGCTCATGGGAGTTCAAAGTAAAGAACGGTTTCATCCAATCACAGGAATCTTCTTGGAAAACTAGCCTTTGAATTAGATTTTGAATGATTCGTAGAACATGAACATCTAACCACAACGATGGGCTGCAGTCACTCTGGGAATGAGTGAAGAAATGCTGTGGAAACACCCTTACTGAGGGGTAGCAGCAGAGCCTTAGGAGGGTCCCCCAGGGCTGCAGATACGTATGGTGAAGGTTGTCCGCTCTATTTATCGTGCTAGCGGTGGATGTCTGAAGACCAGGCTCTAAGGAGGCTAGAGGAGTCACAGGAAGAGAAGCACGGTTCGCTCCTTTCTTTCCACTCCTGGTGGTGCCTGAGGTCTGAGGCTGACAAGTGTTTGGCACTCTTTTTCCTAATGAAAGTTTTCCCACCACCTTCGCCTCCAAATGCTCACTTTGAATCACACCCACTTTTCTGCCTACATCTTGGTCACACCCTCAGTGAATTGGTTTTGAGACGCTCGCCTGAAACCTCTGGGTTTCTCTGTAAACACTGCTCTCATAGCCTTGGAGTACTGAATGGAGCGGTCAGGTGTGATCATGCTAACAGTTGTTAGTCAGCCGCTCCAGGGAACTGTGTTTGGCTTTTGATTCTAAAGATTTTATGCGAGTAGATGATGACAGACTATTTTCTACTCCAAAGCAAGTCTCTTCTTGGCACGCAGGAAATAGTAAATAGGTCACAAGAGAGGCAATAAGCAATAAGCAAGCTGCAAGCGTAGACGCAAAGGCGGAAGCTGGTGGCGTCTGCGTAGGGAACTCCAGGCCAAGCGGCGCAATGCCAGGGAGACGTTTTAGAATGGTGTCACGCACACTGGGGGTGGATTGCAAATTTTACTGGGGTAGCAAGAAAAGAGTTGGGTGTGGCTTTCTAAAGGCTCTGTACATAAAAAAAAAAAAAAAA
>NW_022900928.1:126606402-126641374 GCF_012274545.1 Fukomys damarensis
TGTAAAAAAAAAAAAAAAAAAAAAAGTCTTCAGATGCCAGGAGGTGATCTTGACACATCTAGGAGCTTTCAAAGTGTCATGCATCAGTATTGAATGAGAATACTTTAAAAAATTGAATTTATAACAATTTTCCTAGAATTATTTCCAGCATATGTTTTTCCTTCTTAGCCAAGAAAATTCTCATTTTTATGTGCCTCTCCTAGTTTTAAGATACCAGTGTGAGTGTGTGTGTGTGTAACAACTCTATTTCTTTTTTCTGTGAACAGTATCATGTATCTCATAGTCTACCACCTTATTATTTAAAAATATATTTTTATGGTTCATCAAACTCCCTAAAGGCAAAGAAATACTTATTAAATCTCTGTTTTCTTGTGAGTATTCAGAGTACATTTTCAACAGGTTGTCACCTCAATAAATGACATTAATAATAATAATAAAATGTGAAACAATTTAGAACTTCATGTTCTATTCATTTTTCTTCTCATTTTTTTTCTTCTTTTTCTACTGTCTATCTCCTTGTTTCTCACTGTATTACTGGTCCAAAATCTCATTTCTGTCACTTACTACCAGTAACTCTGAACAATTTACCTCATATTTTCCTATTGCGGCTCCCTCTCTTGTTAAATGGGCATTGTAATCCTCATTATAATTTATAAAATATATATTATATAATGTCTTTCTTGTAGTTATAATAAATGAATGTGTATAAAAGCTTATAAAGTGCTGGCCAGTATGTTGTGTTTTTTTTTTAGCTCATTCATATTTTGTTATTTTAAGTAAGAGTCTCAATTATGTTTCTCTGTTTTATGTCTTTGACTTGATCATTTTCTTAGAGTGATGGAAATGGTGTTAATAAGAGTTTGCATTTGATTCATATTTTACATTATATCAAGTACGTTCACTGCATTTCCCTCACCGGTCCTCTCAAATAATATTTGGTACAGACTCATCCACCACTATTTTGATGCAGAAGTGGGAACTAAATGACGTGACTTGGTCACAGCTACATAGCTAGTACATGACAAAGATAAAAGTAGAATTTAGTTCATCTGATTTCTGGCTCAGTGCTATTTCCTCTGGGCAGCCTGACCACATGGCAGTTGTTAACAGTTTCTCAGGCATGACCTTTTCTCAACATACTTGTTTCACATGCTACTGAACATTTTGGCAGTGGCTATCTTCAGCATCCATCTCCTATTTGTATGTTGTGGTGTGAATGAAATTCCACAAGATGAGGTTCTTCAGTCTTTTGAATATGTGTGTTACTATCAATTACAGGAAACACAGAATTTTCCACCTCCATCACTTGAGTGGAAGCTCTTGCTAGACTTGGCCTTCCAGATGCTTAAAATAATTCTTTGCATCCCTATGCTTGGATGTTTTTTTTAACATGACAATTGATGGGATCAGACTTTTCCAGAGATGGAGAAATGAAAACACTTGCCCTGAGAGATTTTCTTAGCTGTTTTTACTCTAAACAAAGGCTCTCCTATTTGCAATGACAAAAATTACGTGTTCATGCCATCAAGTTATTCTGATCTCTCTAAGGCCATGGAAATTTTTTTCTAGTGTCTTTTTTATCTGAGGTAGAGGCTGGAAATAAATACAAACACTTTAATCAAGAACTAACAGGGTCCACATATTTTATAGAGCTGACTAAGCAAAATTCTACGTGTGCACACTGTTGTTTGGTACAGGAAGTGAGGAGGAAGGTGGATGTAGAAAGAGAATGAGAAATATATTTTACATTTTCTATTTTATGTGTACAAACCAAAGACCTATTTAAAAGGAATAAGAAGGAGCAGGTGACAAGTGAAAGGAAGGAAGGGAGAGAGAGAGGGAGAGAGAGGGAGAGAGGAAAGGAGAAAGATAAGAAAAAAAATAAGAGTGCACCACCAAGGAAAGCAGCAATGATAGTAACATAAAATGAGGGTACACAATTGAGTGAAATCAACCTGTATGCAGCTGTTTTCCCGCATTTAATGGTGTTTTGAATTACTTGTTCTTGTTATTGTAACCATTTTTCTAATTTTGATTACTACTCTCTAGTTATTAAGAACAAATAGTTTAGAGAGTAACAAATAGCTTTTGGTTTTGTTCTGGAGCTGTTGTACTGATTCTTCTTCTGGTCACAACCAGTTTAGTTTTGACCTGTCTACTTATTCTAAGCCTTTGCATATGATAGCCTTGGAAAAATGTTCATGGGGCAAAGGCCAGTTAAGGAGCTTACTCAATTGTGGTCCTTCAGCTTTGACATTACCATCATCATTTCCTGGGGAGCTTGCAGCTCATTCTGGTAGCAATTCCAACATCTTTAGAACCAAGCCAATGAGTTATTTAATCTTTCTGAAGTGAAATATAGACCCCAAGAAGATTAATGGCTGCCCCCTGCCCTGGGATTTGAATCCAGGGCCTTCACAGTGAGCTACAACCCTAGATTTTCCTCTTTTCCCTCCCCTTCCCTTCCCTTCTTTTTTCTTTCTTTTAGATACAGAGTCTTATAAATTCCTGTGTCACCCTGGCTGGAGGACATGGTGGAGCATTCAGTTACTTGTCTGGTTCTGTCACTGGGTTTACTCCCAAGGTCACCTATGGGCACAGAAGACGCATGCCCTAAATGGCAATGTGTGGAGTCAGAAGTGACAAGGTAGCTTTGGATTTGCATGATCTCCACTGAGAGAGGCCTGGGTGACCACGATGGTGTGATGTAACAGGGTTGTGAAAATACCATGGGTCAAGATGGATGCTTGCTCAGGATCAGACCATGATAAGAGGCAAGAAAGTATTCACAGTCTACGGCTAAACTGGCTTACTGTAAGCTGGTTAAAAATCACAAGGCTATAATACTGCAAGAGCTTGCCATTGTTTCTTTTTACTGCATAGAAATGAAGCTGCTAGATACTAAGATTTATAAAAGAATTCTTTTATACCACTGAATCAGATTATACTACTTCTTGAAAAGAATTCAGAGAGTGAGTATTTGCATACTGCTGCTCATTTTCTAGTGGAGATGCTAAAAAACTGGTGAACACATTGGCTGGCCTGGCTACACAGTGAGTTTCTGGCCTGACCAATTAATTCTTCTCCAGTCCCCATGAGTTTTCACTTTGTCTTGTAAATCCCAGGACCTGATAGATTTTTTGATGTTTTCTACAGAGTTGTCTTCTCTTCTAAGATCCACAAGAAAGTCCCAAAGGTAGTGAGAATTTTACAAGGTTTTCATGAACAATCCTTTCATGAAATTCTGGTACAAAGAATTTCAAGAAGTAAGGGTCCTTCTTTCTCTCTCAGTGTTAATTTTTACTAGAAAGTATTTAAACTATGCACACAAGATTCTTTAAAATCAAATGTCAAAGTTCTATGTATTTAACATACTAAGGGAATGGGGTCCTTTTGGTGCATGATTTTGAAAAACGGTTCCTTTCTGTTTATCAAAAAAATATATGTGCCAGGCATGGTGGTACATGCCTGTAATCCCAGCACTTGGGAGGCTGAGGCAGGAGGATTGTTGGGAGTTCAAGGCCAGCCAGGACTACATAGGGAGTTCAAGGCCAGCTTGAACTACATAGTGAGACCTTGTCTCAAACAAACAAACAAACAAACAAACAAACAAAAAAGCTAATATGTGTATATTGTACACAATTGATAAATATAGAAAAAATTTAAAAATGGGAGGGGAGATACTCCCATCACTAGAGATAATTTGTTTTATTTATTTATTTATTTATTTGATATCAGGAATTGGACTAAGGACCTTGCGTTTGCCAGATGGGATTGGTGCCACTGAGCTAAATCCTCGACCCTAATTTGTTTTAATTTTGGTGAATTTCCTTCTAATCTTTCAGAACATGCATGAATATGAATATACACAATTTTCTATGAGTTCACAAGCCATGTATCATCTTATGTCCCAATAGAGTCACTATTTCATTGGCATTTCCCCCTGCATACAATACTTTAAAATTATTAAGTGGTAACATACTATTGAACCTTGTGAATATCTTGCTATTATTTTAATCACTATATTATTAAATATCTGGGTATTTTTTGTGTTCTCTCCTATTCTGTGTTTCAACAAACAACATTTCAGGGGTGGGATTGAGACAGATTCTTGCTATGTAACTGGGTAGCCCAGCCTGGCCTCTAACTTGCAGCCATCCTCCTATCTTAGCCTCCCGAATCTAGGATTACAAGATTGCACCAGCACGCATGGCTCAATGAACAACTTTGGACGTAACTTTTTGCATATATTTTTTATTGCATTCTCTTTTTTTGACTTTATTGGTACTTTAGGTGTACAGGACAGTTACATTCATCACTGGGATCTTGTACCTTTACATGATGTATCTTGGTTCTTATTTTTTCCCCATTCCCCTGCCCTCCCTTCACCTCTTCTACCCTCCCGTTTCCGAAGACTTTGTTTCTGTTTATTATTTTCTTGTGCTTTTTCTTTTCCCTTCTTTCTTTTTCCCTATCCTTCCCACTTCCCCTGCTCCTTTAGACCTTTGCTCCTTATTTCACATTTCTGATTGTATTCTTAATAAATATGGAGTTTTAAAAGTATACTTATTAAATAATTAGACTCTCAGAACAATTCTAGAAGCATAACAAATGGGCATCTGAACTCTACCATGAAGATGCACAATAAACTTACTCCAACATAAAAGTGAAGTATTAAAATATTGCACTTTACAACTCGTAATGAACCAACACTCTGACCTGACCTTTTAGCTGGTGCCATTTACAAGGGCCAAATGGGATTTCTCGGCTCTAAGCTGGCACCGAGTACTCTGAGGATACTGGGTATTGGTGCAAAAAGACCAAGCTGAATTCCTCCGCAAGTGTTGTCTCTGACTAATCCAGCGAGGACTGCAGCTGGGTTCTTCGGCAACTCTGAGAAAACATGTGGGGAATTTTCCAGGTTACAGTATGGAGCCACAGAGATTTCATCATCAGAGCAATACCTTAGTTACATATTTACAACCTTTGGTCTGTTAAATAAATAGACTTTGTACCCAGAGGCTCCTTTGGAAAGTACGGGGGTGATAGGTACTGCCTTTGGTTCTCTTCTCTGGCTCTTTTATTTCCCTGCAAAATATTTGCTTTATGGGCTCAGGGTGGGGCAGATACACTTCACAGGGCAAATTTCCTCTGTGCCAGGAAAAAAATAAAAAGCCCCCAGGTGTCAGTGAGGGAGAGGTGAGGACACATCCCAGTGACTGTGGGTGGTGCTGAGGCACTTGTCACGCTGAGGGCTTGTATTTATGAGACGCAGTCGCTGGCCCAAGCCCCTGGCCGTTTCATTCCATCCCAGATATCATGAATTGAGCAGAAAAAGAGGTCTACGTGATCAGAAACTTCTGGAATGTAGTTTCAGTTTCGCAGTCTCAAAACTATTAAACGAGCACATTTTTAACCTCCAGATTCCATATTTTGAGATTATTTTAAGAAGTAATTAATAGTATGTATACTCACCTGTAGAACTCTCTACGTACAAGTATTTGAAACAACTGCAAATCAGAAATAACTTATAGAATTAAACCATAAATACTATGCAAGAGGAAACTGTTTAAAATGATGGAATGAGGGGAGAGGAAAAGAGGGGAATGGGAGATAAAAAGAATTACGAAGTGCTATGTGTACATTCCAATTCCCCATGATGAATGCAATCACTCTTAATTGCAGATACATGCTAACAAAAATAAAAATAAGATGGTATAGAGAGTTCTATGCACCGATGACCACATTTGTGGCATTTGGTGAAAAAATATGTTTAAAAATGTGTATTACGATCCAATTTATACTTAAGATATAAATGTAAATCAGTCTACAAAGTTATTTTAGAATTTAACAGTGTAATTCTCTAGCTGATGAGTTTATGTTTAATTTTTCTGTTCTTTTGACTCACATTGTTTCATGAGGGTATGCACTATGGAAATACATTTTTTAAAGTGTACAGAATGAGATTTAAAATGCTGTTTTTCCTGTAGTGTGCCTTGTGGACTTTCTCCAACTTTTCAGAGAAGAAAAGATACTAGAAGACTTACTTGTTCAGGGTAACATACTCATTTTGTCTTTGTAATAAAATCTCTTTGCCAAGAAAATTAAATATTCAACCATGATTTTAAGACTATTAAAAAATCAGTAGCAGATATAGGATCTACACACATGCTGCCTTTTTTATTTTCCTGTAGATATTCATTTTATTCTTGAAGGAAGATAAGTCAGGTAGAACTCTCAAAGACATTGGCATAGGAAAAGGCTTTATGGACAAATCCTCACTAGCACAGGAACTAGCACAAAGAATCAACAGATGGGATCTCATCTGACTAAAAAGTTTCTGCACTACAAGAGAAACTACCAACAGAGCTAAGAGATAATCTACAATGTGGGAAAAAATTTTTACCACTTGTTTGTCAAACAAAGGTCTACTATCTAATGTATATAAAGAACTCAACCTCCCCAAGAAAAAAGACCCCCCCCAAATATAAAGATTCAATTCAAAAATGGGCATCTGAAATGAACAGACATTTCTCAGACAAAGAAGGAAAAGCAGCGAATAAATATATGAAAAAATATTCAACATCACTGGTCATTTGAGAGATGCAGATGAAACAACACTGAGATTCCACCTCACCCCACAAAGAAGGGCTGCTATCAAGAAATCAGCCAATAACATGCTGGCAGGGTTGTGGGAAGAAAGGAACACTTTTGCATTGTTGGTGGGAATGCAGACTGGCACAACCACTGTGGAAATCAATATGGAGATGCCTTAAACAACTAGGATTAGAAGTCCCATTTGATTCAGTTATTCCCTGCTGAGTATCTGCCCAAAAGAATTAAAAAGAATCATACCGCAACAATACATGTGCACCCATGTTTATAGCAGCACAGTTTGTAATAGCTAAAATTTGGGAACAGCCCAAGTACCCATCAACTGGGGACTGGATAAAGAAGATGTGGTTTTTGTACTACTCAGCCCATAAAGAATGAGAAACTAGAGTCATTTATAGGAAAATGGATGCATATTGAGGCCATACTGTTAAATGAAATAAATAGGACACACGTGTAAATATTGAATAGTTTCTCTGGTGTGAAAAACTAAAAGTGCAAATAATGTTCAAGTTGTATAATTGATAATGTGAAATAGGAAGAAATGGGCTAAAGGAGTAGGGGGAGTGGGAAGGGTAGGGGAAAGGAAAGAAGGGAAAATTAAAAAATATGAGAAAAAGGAAAACTATAAACAAAGTCTTTGTAAATAGGGAAGGGTGGAGGGGGTGAAGGGAGGGCAGGAGTATGGGGAAAAAAGTGAGAACCAAGCTCTGTCATGTAAAGGTACAAGATCACAGTGATGAATGTAATTGTATACTTAAAAAGTACCAATAAGCTTAATAAAAAAGAAAATCATTTTATTCTTATTCAGAGTATTTTCAAAAGAAGCAGTGGCATGCCATTTTTTTGTATATTATGTACATTGTATTCTATATATTCTATATATTAGGTACATTATATTATAAAACTGTACATTATAAAATCCATATATATATTTACACGGTTGCTACATAGGGAATCACAGCACTGTGATTTGTACGTATCTGCAGGTACATTCTTTCTGTGCATGTGGTGAGGCAGGCCGAATCAGTGGTAAGCAGCTGCAGGCTGTCTGGGCCCATGGAGCCTCTGAGCTGGGAACACAGCAGAGATGTAGGGTGGCTGTCACAGAAGCAGCTGAAGCAGCAGGATGCAGGCCCTGTCCCTCTACAGGCCTGGTGGGCAGTATCCAGAGGCCCCCAGCAGCCTCCCTCCCAATCCACCCCGCGGTGCCAATGCTGCCTTTGAGGTGGGGGGGTGGCTCACCAGATCCCTTTGAGGCCATTATGTGGTCTAGACTTGCTAAGTCGGACTGAGAAACTGTTTTTGAGTGGGAAGGGGCTGGGGGAGGGAAATGAGCCTCCTCCCAGGCCTGGCCCCAAGCAGCGGAAAGGGCTGTAGAGGACCAGCAAGAACCTAGGCTCAGACCTTGGAAGGGGTAAGGTCCACTCTTGGGGAGGATGGGGAGGAGAGTGGTGGCAGCCAGGGGACAGGGCCCTCCTCCCTCTCTGGGGCTCAGAATGGCCTCAGTGGAGCTTGGTCGCTCTCTAGCTCTTAGGGCCCGTGTCCACAGGCTGGGCCTCCTGCCCACTGAGGGCCCAGCAGAGGTACATGCACTGGGGGAGGGGTCGTGCCTCCCCTTAACTGCGGCCAGTGGCTGGGCAGGAATGGAGGCTCAGGCCTGGGTCTCCTGTCCCGCAGGACTAGGTCTCTGGGGCTCAGGCTTCCTGAGGCAGGCAGATGAAGGACCCCATTTCTTCTGTTCTTTGCTTTCTAAAACAGGAGGCACATGCTGCCCTTTCTTCTCAACCCTCCTTCCCTAAAGCAAACTTTCCTAATACACCGTCACACTCCATCCTCCCTGTTTTATATGAAACCTCAGAATCCTTCTAAACAGCATTTCATAAAAGGCTGGTATCTCTTTTCCTTATCAGAAAATCATCATACCAAAATAAATTATTGAACTGAAGAGTATGTGCTATATTTCCCACTGAATATTGTTGCAAGAAAATATATATAAAAAAAAACACCCAAGAGGTGACATTTCATCAGTAAAAGCCCTTTAAAGAAAATATGGTGAGTACTTTCAGAATATTTAAGGAAAAAACAGTAAAACCTCATTGTTTTTTTTTGTTTTTTTTTTTTGTACTGGGGATCGAACTCAGGACCTCATGCTTCTGAGGTAGGCAGTGGCATCACTGAACTAAATCCCCAGCCCACTGAAACCTAATTTTAATATGATGAATTTTAATGTGATGAATTATGAAAAAAATCAAGAAAAGTTTTGAGATGCAACAAAGTAATCAGCTTATACATGTTAATGATATTCACTTAGAAAATATAGATGTCTTCTCATGGTTGTATCACATACAGACATCCAGCATCAACAGTGGTGTGTGTTCTGTAGTATTTATTTTGTTTGTTAGAAATTTAAGGCAATGTTGTTTTGTTTAGAATTATTATTATTTTTCCCAGTGCTGGGGATTGAACCCAGGATCTTTGCGCTGAGCTACACCCCCAGTCTTTCTTAGTTTTTATTTTGAGACAGTGTCTCGCTAAATTGTTAAACCAGGCTTGGCTCCAACTTGAGATCCTCTTGCCTCAGTCTCACAGAGTGCTGGGTCCATGTCTGGCTTTCTCATTTTAAAACTCCTTCAGCCTGGATATCAGAGCACAGATCCTGGGAGCCAGCCAGACTTGAGGAATACTATTATTGACCGAGCAGAGAACTGGCTTGAGAATACCAAAATCTGAGAAGTTTATGTTTCCTAAAAGAGCTTAAGATTAAAAAGAAAAGAAAAGAAAGCCTTATTCATGTTGGGGGAATAAGGTTATTTGGTGGAGTAGACTCTTTCTGAAAGAAAAATTTAGCTGTAGGAAGTTGACTGGCATGATTATGCAAATTATTTTGAAGTGGCAAGGGAGGCCTCTTGGCTTCAAAGATTACACTGGGGGAATTCCTGCAAAACCTTTGAACTCTCCTGTCCATTAATAATTAGAATTGTCTTCACAGTGGGAAATGTTCCTTAAAGCACAGCCAAGTCTCCAACTTCCTCACGCAATGGAAGCAATCATCTGGTATAATCAGGAGCCACCTATTTCCTTTTATAACATCTGATAACATTTTTAATCACAGAACATTGAACCGAAACACGAAAATGAAAGAAAGATGATACACTGAAAAGCATTTCAAAGTAATGTGGCTCACCTGAACAAGTGTAGAAGAGATTTTGTGTCATCTGTCTGTAGCACTCTCCCTCCTAGGCAACATATCCTTCTTGTTGTGATTTTTGTTTCTTGTCAATAGGTCATGCTTTATTCTCGAGATGGGGAAGGAATTAAGAGTTAACTTTTTATAATTTGTGAAAACGGAGATTTCAAAGGACAGTCTTGAGTTCTATAAACATTTTCTCCTTGAATGGTCATCATTTTCAAATTTTTCCTAATCTAGGTAACAAACTGGGTAACACAGTTGTGAGGAACACATGGCACACGTACTCATCAGAAAATATGTGGAAACAAAACCAATCCCCTCACCCATACCTAACGTCAGGTGTTTGCTAGTTTAAATTTGAGTTGAATGAAGTAGAATGAAACATGTCTGGCTTCAGTTGGACCTGAGCTATTGTGTTGATCAGCTTTCTTTTCTTTTCTAATCTTTTCTTTGTCACTGTGACTGAATACCTGAGAAAACAGCTTCAAAACAATTTAAAGGAGGCGAGGTTTACTTACTTTCTGACCTGTGGTGAGGCAGACACATCATGGTGGAAGGGCCTGGCAGAGGAAAGCTGCTTACCTCATGGTAGCCAGGAAGCACAGAGAAGAGAGAGCAAGAGAGGAAGGATCTGGGACTGGTTGTAGTCCCCAAGGTCATGCTTCTATGATCCACTGTCTACAACTAGGCCCATTTTCTGTTTCCATCACTCTCAGAAATGCCATCAGATTTGGTCTCCTCAGGGGACTCACCCGCTCATGAAGTTAGATCACCTGTGATCCCGTCACTTCCTTGGGCTCTACCTCTTAATACAGCTATTTTGGAGATAAAACCTCCAACACACAAGTGTTTGGGGGACACTTCAAATCTAAACTCATATCCAGTGTGCAATGGAAGGATATTTGAAATTTGAAGGTGATTTTAAAAATTCACTTCTTACCTTAATTCCCATTGCTGAATTAAAGTTTAAAACCACAATTTTATATAAATAGTCTTATTGAATAATCATGGAAATTGTTATTTTGTAATTGAGGCAGCTCCTGTTTCTGAAATAGAAGTACACATTTTTTTCTTATTCTAAATCTTGTTACTTCATTAATCTCTGTGTCCTGATACTCTCAGACAAGCCTAAATTAAGTTTCTTAGTGTGGGAGTCTCTGGATTTACTGCTCTTAAATTTTCCCAGGTTGAACTGATGAGCACTTTTGACTCTTGGCTTGAAAATCATTGCATTTAAACTTGGTCAATATGTTATACAGAATGTTATCTCCTTTCATACTTTTTCACCATTAGGGTCAACGCTCTCTCTCAGTATAATATCTGAAAGTCTCTTTCCTACTGAGTGGGAGAATATCCTCCTCCCATTTAACATTGGGAACAGTGAAGTAGCTTTTGAATGCTTCCAGTATTTATCTTTGGTAGGGATTTAAAAAGATATTCTGGTATAAGATTTTTTTTTCTGAGACTACTTCTGGTCCCCATGTTTCTCCTCAGAAATATATCGTGGAGAATTAAAGGTATAACTCAAAGTGAGAAAGCACTTGTATAGCATGCATACAGCCTCAACTTATATCTCCAGTACTGCAAAATTTTAAATAAACAAATAAAATTTCATAAGCAATACAGGCCAAATCCCATCAGAATATGATCCACAAGTACCTTGCACACACTAAATGCATGCACACCCAGCTGCACACACAGAGTCTGGATGTCGCTGATGGAGCTAGGTAGCAGGTAGTTGTGTGTAAATAAATAATGGTGGATGCCAGAGAAATTATTTTTGAGATTCTGAGCAAAAGACATTTTTGAATATTTTCAGAAAAGTATGTAGTTGAGGTGAGTAAAAGGGAATATATATGCTTGTTTCCCTGAAAATAAGACCTACCTGGAAAAGAAGTTCTAGCACGATTTTAGAAGACAGTCCCAGAGTGTGACTGAGGAAAGAAGTGCTCGGAGACACCTACTCATCAGAAAATTGTTTTGTGGAGCAAGAAACTGTGAACAATTTAAACATCACAAATTGAATGAATGAACTGTAGTTTTCCAAAACAATGGAATAGGGGTTGGGAAACTTTTTTGGAGGTAAAAGGTCATATAACACATTTGTAGCCTTTTTAAGCTGCACAATCTGTCACAACTGTTCAACTCTTCAAAGTTCACCCAGATAATAGCACAAAACTTGTTTTCAATGGACTAAGAGAAAGGTGGAGTATGAATGAAACAAATTAACATGTATATGTCCATTAAAAGATGAATGGATAAGGCAAACGTGGATGTATTTACACGCAATGTTGGTTGGCGGCATTTGTAGGTAAATGGATGTAACTTGGGACCAAGATGCTAAGTGAAATTAGTCAGGCACACAGGATTAAATATTGTGTAGCTTCTCTCATACGAGAAAGTCAAATTATATAGATAAAAATAAAGAGCAAAACAAAAGCTAGATAAACAGGAAGTACAGAGAAGTTCAAATAATTCCCCAAATTATCCATTCCATTGCTTCAGAATAGTTTAATACATATCCTTTATTTTATTTATACTTTTGACTCTTTTGTAATTGCACTTAGCTTGAAGCACAAACATGTACAATTGTACGAAAATATTTTCTTCCTTTATATCCTTTTCTATGGGCTCTTTTCTCTTTTAGGATGTTTTAGTTTTAGCTTTTTACTCTTTAGGGTTTTTTTTTTTTTTTTTTTTTTGCTGAAAGCTAAGACACAGACACACGTTAGCTGAAGACTCCTGAATGGTTTCTACCTGATATCTACAGCCATCTTTAGTCATAAAACCCCAGATTGCCCTGAGTAACCCCAGTCGGTTTTCCCCCACACAGTTCCCAAACATAATATAAATATACAAAGCCATTAGAATAGTATATGCAGCTTTATAACTGGATCTTGGCGCCAGTGCTTGACTCCTTGATATCAGCTTGAGATAAACCAGTTCTATCGCAACTTGGATAATCACTTTTGTCCAATTAGAAATTATTAGTCAATTAGAAATTGACACAATTTCAGGGATTCTCCTGGTCTGTTTGCCACCCAGGACCTTGCTTCTGTCAGTGAGTCCCTCATTGGCTTTGAGTCCAGCCCTGGAGCTATCTGCCTCTCCTTTTATCTCACAGCACCTTGGGGCTGGTCCTTCTACACCAGCATCTAGCTCCTCTGGAACAGCCATGCAGGACCAGAATCGTCCCCACCATCTTGTCCTTCTGGAAGGCTTTCAGGGGCAATGACATACATGGAGCCGTCACCTTGCCTTCTGGAACACTTCCCTAAAGGACAAGCCTGATGGTTAATTAACCATGTTTTTAATAAGTAGCAGGTGTACACTCTAAAGTGCAGTGGTGCCTCAGTTCACAAATGCAATTGTCTCCATGTTTCAGGTCACACACTGAACTGGACAAGAACTGCAATGTATTTCCCCACAAGATCAACACTGAACCTAACCACTGAATTTGGTTCCATTCTTGTCCAACTTGTTTGCGACCAGAATCTTGGAAAGAATCAAGTTCACGAACTGAGATACCACTGTAATAATAAAGATACGTTATAGTGAAAACACAAACCATGATCGTAGTCATTTATTATCATTATCATATATTATGTACTGTACATAATCATACATGCTACACTTTTATACAAATTGTAGGACAGTAAGTTTGTCTCCTCAAGCATCGCCACAAATACAGGAATTAAATATCTTGTGCTCAGATGTTATGATGCTATGATATCATTAGGTGACAGGAAAATTTCAGCTTTGCTATAATCTTATGAGACTACTATCATATAGGCATTATTATGTGGCACAGGATTGTTCTGTTTTATATAATGAAGAGTTAACATAAGGAATGAACTAAGCCTAATATTAAAGAGAGGAAGAGAGAAATATCTGCTAAAAACCTATATTCTGTAAAATATTTCACTTTTGTATTTATGAGAAATTATCTGAGACTCTGTTTAAAAAACTTGCTTGCAATGCCACATAGTCAAAATAGAGGTAAGATTTGAATCCATATAAATCTGTAATTTTTCCAATATGCATGCTGATCTTTTAATAGAAAGAGAGAAGACATTTAAAGTGGACAGTTTCTTAGTAATCAAGAAGGGAGGGTGGGAAGATTTGAATTTGGCACTATGTAGGGAACCACCTAATTACCCTTCAAGTCAAATCTCAAAATTTCTTTCACATACTTCTGAACAAGAGCCTCATCACTTGTGTTGCTCTTAATTTATCCGACATGGCATTTTCTGGGTTCTATTATTCAAATGCTGGCCTTTCTGAAGCAACTTTCTCTAGGAATCAAATGTTATGTCTCTTTGCTTTCTTAACACATTTGCTGTTAAAACATCTTGCACTTAATAAATGCTGCTTTGTTTTTTTGAGACAGGATCTTGCTATGTAGGTCAGGCTGGACTTGAACTCACTATGCAGCCCAGGCCGACCTCAAACTCAAGGTGAGCCTCCTGCCTCAACCTTCCCAGTGCTGGGATTATATGAGAGCACCACCATGCCTGGGATAATAAATGATTTTTTAAAAGGGAACTTCTACCATCTCCCAAAGATGTTAAGGAACTGCACCAGAAGAAGAAATCTTTTTGATGGCACTACTTTAATAAGCACACGAGTTGTAATATTCATCTGTCATGGAAAAACACAAAGAAGTTGAGCAAATCTAGATGATCACATTTTGCTAACAAATTTCTGTGGTAATGGTTCACAGAATATGAATATGGTATGTAAACCTTATTGTCTTATTTTATAGATATTTATGTGTGGTAACTGTTACTGTAGCTTTCACTGAATTCACGCAAAAGATACTTGTCAAATCTTTTGTGGAAAAAGAAAAAGAATAAGACACTGAGACTATTACATACAGGAATTAAGACTCGTCAGAAATGTGTCTGACATATTTGTAAAGAATGGCTGGGTAACAAATTTCAGTTTAGTGAATAACATTCTACTAAATTATATTGGAACCAACTTTCTTGTGTTAACCTTCCCATGAGCATATTTATTGGCTGACACCTCTACCAAGCCCTCAAACGAAAAGCCAACCAACCAATCAGACGTACAAAAGAGAATGCAGGGTCATATTTGAATAAGCTTTCAAGAGACAAATATGAAACCATGTATCTATCACATTAATCAGAGGAAAATAAAAATTCAAGCAATATAAAAATACCAAAATGTCTTTGGTACTTGGGTGGCCATTAAGGGAGAAAAAAATAGAGGAGGAGGGGAAGAGGAGAGACGACAAGCTCAGAGAAAAAAGAGTTTGCAAGCAGCCAAGATAGGAAAGAAAGAAAGAAAGAGAAATAAAGAAAGAAAGAAAGAAAGGAAAAGAAAGAAAGAAAGGAAAGAAAGAAAGAAAGAAAGAAAGAAAGAAAGAAAGAAAGAAAGAAAGAAAGAAAAAGAAAGAAAGAGGGAAGATCTGTGGGCTGAGGTTGGTGGTTAGACCTAGTCAGAGAGTTCATTTTCTGATGTTGTTATCAGCTTTATTGAAGGTGTAATTAACATACCATAAGATTCATGCTGTTAAATTGTACAGTTCAGTGCGTTTTAATATATTCCCCAGGTGGTGTAACCAGCACCAATATTTATTTTTAGATAAAGAAGAAAAAGAAAACACGTAACAGTTATCAGTCAATCCCATTCACCCTTTCTTTCCCTTGACACCCCATTCCAACCATAGGCAATCATTGTTTTATTTCTCAACCTTACAGACTCTCCAGTTCTGAACACATCATAAAAATGGAATTATACAACATGTGGCATTATGTCTGTGGCTTTTTTTCTTTTAGTATGATGTTTTCAACGTTCATTCATTTTGGCAATTTCTATCAATATTTCATTATGCAAATTTACCACATTTTCCTTATCTTTTCATCCCTTGATAACATTTGACTTGTGTCTGCTCTTGGGTTCTTATGAACACTAGGAGTTGTTAGAAACATTCATATACGAGTTTTTGTGGGACATATATTTTCATTCTCTTGGGTTTATATCTAGGAGTGGAATGGCTGGGTCGTGTGGTAATTCTATGAATAAACATTTGAGGAATTTCCAAATTGCTTTCCAAAATGTCTGCACTGTTTTTCATTCCAAGCAAAAGTGTATGAGAGTTCCAATTTCTCTACATCACTTATTGTCTTTTTGATTAAAGCCATCCTAGAGGGTGTGAAATGGTATGACATCGTGGTTTTAAATTTATGTCTCCTTAATGACTAATGACATAGAGCATCTTGCACATGTGCTTTTTGGACATTTACGTCCTCCCCTCCTGAGGAAATGTCTACTCAGCATTTTATTCATCTTGAAATTGGGTTATTTATTACTTAACTGTAAGAGTTCTTATTTTTTCCAGATATATCTAAAAGCACCTTATTAGATATACAATTTGCAAATCTTTCCTTCTTTTCTCTGGCTTGTCTATTCACATTCTTTACATTATCCCTTGAAGCACAAAAGTTCTTAGTTTTGATATGGTCTGGTTTAAATTTAAATATTTCCTATGCTGTTACTTGAGTTTTTGTTGTTTAATCCATGAAATCATTGTTCAGCTCAAGGTCATAAAGGGTGATTTTTATGTTTTTCCTCCAAAAATTTCAGTTTTAATTTATTTACATCTGTGATCAATTTAAGTTTTTGTGTACAGTATGAAGTAAGGGTTTAACTTTATTCTTTTTCATGTGACTATTGAGAAGTTCCAGCATCATTTATTGAAAAACTGTTCTTTTTCCCATGGAATGTCATTGTGACCTTGAGCAAATATCAGTTGACCAAAGATAAGGGGATTAATTTCTGGACTTTCAATTCTGTGTCATTGATCTTCATATTTACACTTTCTCTGATATTTCATGTCTTGATTAGTATAATTTTGTAGAGATTAGGAGAGGAACTGTGAATCCTCCAACTTTATTCATTCAAGATTGTTTTGGCTATTCAGAGTCACTTAACATTCCATATGTATGTGGATATTGGTCTCTCTGCTTCTGCAAAGAAGCCATCTGAGGCTTTAATAGGAATTGTGTAAATTTGTAGATTAGTTTAAGGAATACCATCAATGTAATATTAAGTCTTCTAGTCCATGAATATGGGATATCTTTCCATTTATTTAGATCTCCTCTAATTTTTAAATAATGTTTTATAGCTTTTACATTTTTTACTTTTTTGTTATGTTTATGCCTAGATATTTTATTCTTTTTGATGTCATTACACAGGTCATTATTTTCTTAATTTATTTTCAAAGTGTTTACTGATTGTACATAGAAATATAATTGCTTTTGGTACATTGTTTTAAATTTTACAATATTTATTCTTTTTTGCCCCAATATTGGAGAATGAACCCAGGGCAAGGCAAGCACTCTACTTTTGAGCCACATCTCCAGCCCTATTTATTAGTTCTAATTGTTTTAGAATGAGTTGTGTAGGATTTCTTTATACAAATGCTCACATCATCTGAACATTTATGTAGTTACTCCTTCTTTCATAGTCTGAATGTCTTTTGCTCACACAACCAGTACAGTGTTAAATAAAGGAGCTAAAAGCAGTCATCTTTATGATTTTCTTATTCTCAGGGGAAAAGCATTAAATCAACATTAAATGTCATATTAACCATAAGATTTTCATAGAGTACCTCTATCAGGTTGAGGAAGTCCTCTACTCTTCCTAGTTTGCTAAGTGTTTTTAGTATAAGAAAGTGTTGGATTTTTGCCAAAAATTTTTTCACATGGTTTTGTGTTTTATTCTATTTATATATTATATTACATTTCCTAGAATAATTCCCACATGATTATGGTATATGATCTTTTTTATTTGCAGTTGGATTTAGTTTGTAAATATTTTGTCAAGGATTTTGATGTTTGTATACATAAAGGATATTGGTCTGTAGCTTTCTTTCTTTGTGATGCCTTTTTTATTTTGATATCATTGTAAGACTGTATTTATAAAATTATTTGGAAAGTTTCCCCTCCTCCTTTTTTTTTTTTTGAAAAGTTTGATGTCCATTCTTCTTTGAATGTTTGATAGAATTTACCAGTGGAACAGTTTATCCTAGGATTTTCCTTGTGGAAAAAGTTTTAGTTACCAGTGTCGTATTTTTACTTGTTACAAGATCTACTTGAATTTTTTGTTTTCTTCTTGAGTCATCTTTAATAAGTTGTGTCTTTCTCCTAATTTGTTGCTATAGTTGTTTATAACATTTCTTTAACATCAGTAGTGATGTATTTATTATATTTCATTCCTTAGTGTTTTTTCTTCTTGTTTAGTGTAATTAAAGCTTGTTATTTTTGTTGATTGTTTCAAAAAATCAATTTTTGGTTCTTGTGATTTTCTCTATTTTGATATTTCTTATTTTATTTAATCTCACTCTAGTCATTATTTCCTCTCTTTTTCATATGTTGGCTATACTTTTTCTAGTTTCTTAAAATAAAAGTTTATGTTATTGATTTGAGATCTTTCTTTTTTTAAAATGTAGATATTTATAGCTATAATTTTCTCACTGGCCAGTGCTTTTTATCCTATAACTTTTAGTATGTTGTATTTTTGTTTGCACTCATCTCAAAGTATTTTGTACTTTCTCTAGTGATTTTTTCCATATATTGATTATTTAGGAATAATATTAATTTTATAAATTTATGAATTCCCTAAATTTCCTTCTGTTATTGACTTCTGATTTAATTTTATTGTGATTTGAAAACATACTTTATATTATTTCAATCCTTTTAAATTTACTGAGACTTGTTCTATGGTCTGTCATGATATAGCTGGAGAATTTTCTTTGTGTGTGCCTGAGAAGAATACTTCTTCTATAGTTGTTGGGTAGAATGTTCTATAGAAGCCTGTTAGATCTAGTTGGTTTATAGTACTGTTCCCCATTTTCTTATAAATCTTCTATATAACTTTTCTATTAATCACTGAAAGTGTCACATGGAAGTCTCAAAGTTGTCTATTCTTCCTTTCAGTTCAGTCAATTTTGCTTCAAATATTTTTTTTTTTTTTTTGAACTCAGGACCTTGCACTTGCAAGGCAGGCAGTGGCACCACTGAGCTAAATCCTCAGCCCTGCTTTAAACATTTTGAAATGCTATTGTTGGGAGTCATAATTTTTATCTTTTTGATGAACTGATCCTTTATCAGTTTGAAAGTCCATCATTATTTGTAGGTTTTTTTGTTTTTGTTTTTATTTTAAAATCTATTTAGTCTGGTATAAGTATAGTAACTTCAGTTCTGTTTTATTTACTATTTTCATGGCATATCATTTTGGCTTCTTTTACTTTCAACTTATTTGTGACTAGCAGGCAGTTCTTATATCACTTTAGATTAGGCATTCTTGATACATTAATATCATCATCATTATTAATTTCTTTTCTGATTAGCTACCACTGATGAGTTTCCTCCCACTGAAGAGGTTCTATATTGTTATACAAGTACATCGTCATGAAAAAGAAAGGCAGGTAAGGAGGAATTTGTAAGCTGCAATATTGCTTAGAGCCATATACATGTAAAAATTTTTTAGAAGTGCTGACATCAAATGAAGATAAAGCTGATTCTTATCCAAGTGCTGGTATTTTTCCAATGATAGTTTGGAATGCTACTGTCGCGTTGTGATATTACCTGATTTGAATGCTGGTCTAGAAATTCAGGGTCTTCTTCCTTGTGAGAGCTGAGCACCAAGTGCAGCTGTCAATTCTTGCCTCAGTGTGCCTGGGCTCTCCCTCCTTGACTGGTTCTGGAAAGGAAACAGTGTGTAACAAGAGGAGTGCTGCAATGTTCTGGTAGGAAGCTGACCTTTATATCATTGTTCCTCTATTTTCCGAGACAAAAGAGATTAAATTAAAACTGGACAGGAGCCATTTCTGGGCCACAGGGTTGAACTGCTTTTCGTCTTTGTAAACCCAAAAGATTTAACAGAATTTTCCCCTTTGCATCCCTCCCTGCCCCCATCCTGATCTTTACATCTTCCCAACATTAGGGAAAGGCAGGAAGTTTTTCCCTGTGGGTTTTCTTTATGACGACACCATAGGGCTGGTTGATCAGCCCTAGGGAAAACCCCAGTGAGAACACGCCTTCTTGTACATTTCCAAACTTCGTTATAAGTAGAGCCATCCTGCCTTGCTCTAAGAGCAGAACAGCACTCGTAGAGCTCTTGGTACTCAGAACTGAGCAGACCCGTTCTTTGAGCTGGAAATGATGTGCAGTAGCAAGACTTTGTTCCTGGTTGCTTTGATGTCAGTGCTGCTACTCCACCTCAGCAGCAAGTTGGAAGGTAAGCGCTACCCTTTCTTTCAGCACAGGAGGCAGAACTGTTTTTCTTTTCCTCTAAGCCTTGTTATGTGAGTTCCCTAAGGGGCTGAGGCCTTTTAGGAAGCTTCCAAGGGGGAGTCATAAAGGCTGTCAGCTCATTCATGAGAGGAGGACAGCAGGATCACTGCTACCAAGCAGGCTTCCTCTCTGCTGTGAGTCTCAGCAGATCTGGAGAGCAGTGGGCTTTCAGAGGCCCCTGAACTTTAGGACAAGGGCAAAGTGCTGTTTCCGGGAGTACTGTAAATTGTGTGACTTTACCAGTCTACAAGGTCCTGAAACATAGGAAACACTTCAGCTTCCGTAACCTTTTCACTCGAGACTAAATAATCTCAGTGAAGTTTAAAACATGTCCTTTAGAAACAGATTATGACCCCTGACCTGACTATCCCTGCAGGCATCAATGATACAGCTTGTCAACTCTGAGCGACCATTTATTCCTTAGCTTAAGACAGGTTATAGTTTAACTCAGGGTAGTGTCCAAGTATTGCTTTATTACTAGGGATTCATCACTTTTAGCAACAGGTGCATGCTCGAAAAGACACACTTGAACTTGCATGAACAGAATTTAAAAGTACTATTAAATAGTATCACAAATGCAAAGTACATTAGCTGTAGCTCCTGAAAAATCACTTTCCTTTGTAATCCTACTGTTCAATGTTCCATAAGACAATAGATTAAAACATGCCAATTTACGAATTTAGGGGGCTTATCCATAGGTTTCTTTATTTTTTTTCTAAGTGGCATGAGGGACAAGTGCCCATATTCTTGAGTGATTATAGTGAAGTAAAATAAAATATTGTCCATTTGCATTCCTTACTAAAGATACTGTATTACTGAGAAGTAATGAATCTTCATACTGTGCTATTGAGCCAAACGGTTTTGAACCACTTTTTTTTTTTAAAAGAACTGGAAACTATGTTGCATTTGACCTCAAAGATCAAGACAGATTTCAAAGAAATTAAAACTCTTCCATGAAATGGATTATTTAGCACATAAAACAGAGTTTGTAGCTTCCTCGCAGCTTGTCATGGTCTCAAAATACCAATCACAGGATAAGTTCATCCCTGGGACTCAGTTCCTTTCATTTCTCTTTCAGCAGCAAGCAGCTTTGACTGTTGCCTCCAATACACAAAAGGCGTAATTCGCACCAGCTTTATTATGGGCTTCACAGAGCAGTGGGCCAATGAAGGTTGTGACATCAATGCTATCATGTAAGTTACCAGTTAAATACATGTGAATTTTAGGTATAATTCTTTGAGTATCATTCAGAAATGCAGGTGCAGTTAGCATGTTCAAACAGTAAATATCTACATTACAGTTCACTTTAAATAATACTGAAATACTAAAAAGCTTAGTTGGAAACAGAAACAGTAAGAATGGAAATCACTTTCTAAAGTAAACTTATAGGCTATTAAGTACTCTCTCAGGACTATATGGAAGACATGTATTGAAATGAGCATCTTTTATCAAAAATGATTGGGCTTGTAAGTAAAATCCCAGGCTAATTACACTATCATATGTAATGTTTCTGGCTCACATAGCATACTATATTTTACAATGATATGCTATTGACTATATATCAGTGGCAGGAAAATTAAATAACACTTCTGGGACTTTATCTTTCCAGTACTATAAAATTACACTTTGGTTAAAGTCAAGGAAAATCACCTTCATTTCTTTTCTTTTTTTTTTCTGAAACAGGGTCTCACTATGTAGTTGAGACTGACCTGGAACTCACTATGTAGCCCAGGCTGGTCTTGAACTCACAGCGATTCTCTTGCCTCAGCCTCCCCAGTGCTGGGACTACAGGCATGTGCCATTGCACCCTGCTTACCTTCATTTCTTGAATCAGGATTTATTTTAAGCATTCGTTACATTTTATCTCATTAACTGAAATGTTTAGTAAGCAGAGAAATCAATTGGAATGTGAAATTTCCATTGTTTGTTCTGTGAAAAAGCATTTAAAACTTCTTAAATGCAAATCAGTTTTTTCTGATCTTTCAGCTTTCACACCAAAAAAAGATTATCCGTGTGTGCAAACCCACAGCAGAACTGGGTGAAGAGGGCAGTGCGCATTCTCAGGTACGGATCACTGACTGGTCGGAAGGCAAGTGCACAGAGAGTGGGTCACAGCCTCAGTGCTAAGGAATTTTTCAGCCAACATTTGGGTTGGGCCATAAAAGCAGAATGTATTTTTCTACTTACAGATCATCATTATTTCATTTCATTGATGTTCTTCCTAGGATGTATTAGGCTCCCCTACACATTTACTAGTCACCGGTTACTTGCTTCTTGTTGCAGAAATTATTCCTATAGGGATATCTAACATTTAGTTGTGTGTTAAAACCAAAAAATAAGCATTAAAGAGATGGGTGGTTTTGAGCTACACTGATGCTCAGAGTAACATCTTATAAGTAGATAGCATCTAATATCAACGAGCCATAGATAGATACTGGACTTGGAAACAACGCAAGTGCTCGTACCCTCTTTCTGTAATTGGCTTATTTATCTTGGGTAAAGCTCATCCACATTCTCCTCATGGACTCTTGAGTTCTTTTTCACTCATCAGTGAGGTTAAGGACCTGGGGATCAACTCGTGGGTACCAAAGCCATTCCCGCAGCCAGTAACCACATTTGGGCTTACGCTTTTCTTCTTTTTCCCTTTACAGCAAAAAAGGCAAGAAGCTGTAAAAACTCATGCGCTTTCGGAATGAAATTGGACACAGCCCAAGACAAAGAACACAGCTGGCATGGGAGGTTTCATGAGCACATCGTTTAGCACTTACTGATTTGTGCTTTATTGGACTTGTCCAGTTGATGAAGTTGATCCATATTGCATCATAGTTTGCTTTGTTTAAGCATCACACTAAAGCCAAGCTTGATTTTATGTTAAGTTATTTATAGCTGTAGGATTTGTATGTGTGTGTGTGTGTGTGTGTGTGTGTGTGTGTGTGTGTTTAGCTATTTATACTAATTTCTCATAAGCTACAGCTTAGTGCAACGTATAACATTACATTTGGCGGAATGCAATTACATCGGACTTCTTGCAGGTAGTAAGCTATTTTAAAAGATGATTAAACTTTCCTTTGTGTGTATAATTTTGTTTTCTAAACTGCTGTTGTTACCTTATAAAAGAGAAAGGTGATTGTTGAAGGGTATATGCTGAAAATAAAAGAACCAAAAAAAAAGTTACTTGTTGATAGAGTCGTAAATTATTTATTATGATGGGTACTGAAAATATTTAAAGGTAGAGAAAATATAAATATTTTATGAAAAGTTGAATTCCCACCTGGCTGTTTCCTCTTTGTCCCTCATGGTCCTGGATTTGAGTCTGTATAAATTATAATGAAAAGTGTTTTATAAGTCAAAGCCATACACACCAAAAATTACAAAGATCCTGTATTTGAGATTCCATAGCCCAGTGTTTATTAATATAAGTTCTTAAAACACTTTGTGACTTCAAGAACACAACCACCACTCCGAAAATACCTGGAAAAATCAACCAGTCCATCATTGTGCCCCTAGGCAGGATGCCAGGAATGTTCATTTCAGCACAGGAGCATATTTCTTTTTTTAAAGTCCTCCTGAGTCATTAAGGAGTTTCCAAAAGGGAAATCACTCTTGGAGAGTGCTTAGAAACAGGTTGACCCTCTAACATGAGGGGAAACTCCAAACATGCAAAGGCTGGCAAAGTTCTCAGGAATAAGGCAAAGGGACCCTGAACCAATGTAGTTTCCATCACAATGTTTGTGTACTGAAGCTCATGGAGTGCCCCAACTCCAAACAGTCTGCCTCAATTTCTAAAAGACCCGAGGGTTCACTGAGGCAGGCGTGCTCATAATGAGACACAAGATCCAGATGTGCAAATACAGAAAGCACGGCAGAGTTGGGTGATCTGATGAAGAGCCAGCAAGTCGCTCAGTATGCCCCTAAGACATCTCTGTGCCCAGGAACAGTAAACCCGAGTCATCAGGGAAAGTATGCTCAACATCCTGTCTGTTTATTTAGCAAACATAAGTTTAGTATTTATTATACATGCCAGGCAGGGTGCCAAGTGTTAGAGACATAAGTGATTTAAGACTTGGTAATTTGCTCATCCATAATTAGGATTAAGCAATGTGGCAAGGGGGAGGGATTAGGGTATTACAACACATGGTGGTAAGCACTGTAATAAATTAAGTCATAGATACCATTGGGTATCATTAGTGAGAGCTTCCTGAAGAAAAGAATATTCACTTGACTGTATTAATCAGCGATATCCCATGCTCTTGACAGGAACAGAAGCCCAGTTCTTGAGCTGAGGTATGAAGGGCCAATAGGAAGCAGGAAGCAGGCAGCTGGAAAAGGGGCTGGAAAGAGCACTTGAAAATATCAAGGAGAGCGTTTTAGCTGTCACAATATCCAAGGTGGGGTACTGCAGGCATTCAGTAGGCAGGAGCCAGGGATGCACAGGATAGTTCTGCACAATGAAGAATTGTGCCACCCTTAATGGCGATCACACCACTCCCGAACAATGAAGCAAAAGTGTGCAATCAGTGGAGGTGGGGGTGGAGCAGCTGCGGATGAAGCGAAACTGTTACCTCAGCTCAGTGTAGTGGTTTGAGCTCGAATGTGGGAATTCTAGGGAGCCACTGAAAAAGTAAAGTCAAAGGAAAGGAAGGGGGGTCTACGTGGGAAGCAGAGGAACCAGAGCCAGCTGCATGGAGCGGGCTGAGAAATGGGGAAAAAGTAGTGAGCAGAAGCCATAATAGAAGGAAAGCTCCAGAAGAGATGAGTTGCAAACCCTGAGGCTCATCCCAGACACCCTTCCTGCCACCTTCCTCGGGCAGCCACATTTCGAACAGCACTGCCAGAGACAGGTATTGTCAGGGGACAGCAGATTTTTCTGACTGCAGGGACTTATCACTGGCTAAACCATGTAGAGTAACACAGATTTTGTGTGGTTTCCAAAGGTATCTGAATCTTTTGGGACCAGGAGTATTAATAACTTCTGGGTAAGTTTTGGGAGGCTGAAATCCCCAGGAGAGAATGCCAATTTGTTAATCAATCAACAATAGAAGAATCGAGGCGTCAGGTACATGGGCAAAGACACATGGGTAGATGGAGTGAGTGAGCCACTTGAGAAATGACACACAAGTCACAGAGATGATCTGTTAAGCTTAGAGCCAGGGTGTAGGGCCTCATTCTGTAATTTGAATGTGCGATACATTAGTCTCACTGGACTAGTGATGCTGCCCTCAGTTCAGCTTATTTTTCATTTTGGAAAATGCATATCCATTAATTTTAAAGTAAGGGATAATTTACTTGCTGTACAATATGCATATCTTGTGCATGAAGCTTGATACATTTTTATATGCATAAGTACTTGATTAGCAACCCTTCCCTTTAAAGATAATAAACATTTTCAGTACCCTGAAAGGCTCCCTCAAGCCTCCTTAAGCCCAAAGGCACAGTTGTTCTGACCCAGCCACAGCAGATTGACCTGTCTCTCGATTTCATGTATATAGGGCTATACAGAATGTGTTTTTTGGTTCTGGGCTTCTTTTTACTTTTATTTTTAATTATATGTGTAATTCTCACTTTTAGATTCAAGAAATACTGATAAGATGAGTAACAGTGGTAAACTTCCCTCAAGACTCTTCCCTTTTCAGGAGTAACCCTTGAAGGTGCCTCTGCTAGGTCTTCGTTAAAAATCCCTTTTTGGCTTTTACAATCTTCTTGAGAACATAAGTAACCGTCACTAATTATGGTCCAAGGCTAGTCTTGTCTTCTGGAGTCACTCTCACAACCTGAATGTCTCTGAGGTCTCCCCTCAGATACTTTCCCGAAGTCTCCTGTTGCGACTGCTGACGGATGGCCATAGGTGTACCCTACATCTGGTTGACTTGCTATGTTCTGAGGTTGTCTGCAAGATCCTCAGTGTTCCACTGTATGTGCTTCCCATCAGTGTCACAGTCATTAAGAGGGTAAAGGAGATGAAGATGGGATACTGTTCTTTGACCCTGGCAATCTTTAGGTTATAGGTCTCTGTAGGTCACTGGTAGCTTGGTTGTATTTGGAGAGCTAGTAGGGAAGAGAATCCCAAATGATAGCAGGTTGAACACTGAATAGTGACAAATGGTTCAGCAATGAAGGCAAGAGGAGACACAATCTAGAAGCTGGGATACTTTAATGTGGAAAAGTATTGAAATGCAGGCATTAAAATATTATGATTCTATAAGGAGCAGTGGTCCCCTCAAGATGTAGGACACATGAATAAAGAATGGGAGTAGGTGGGAGAGAATTCTGCAGGGATGGAGGAAGTTGGAGTTTGAATCTTGTGGTCCTTCTCTCCTTGGTGAAAGGCTCATCTCTGGAGACTGACGAGGGAGGGCAGGGCAGGGGTGAGGTTTTGAGATGAAAGGAGAAGCTTTGAGATAGTGACAGACACAGAAACACATGGGAGGGTTGTTCCAAGGTGTTGGGGCTCCACTGAGGTGGGAGATGATGAGACTGCTGCTGCTGCAACTGAGAAGACCCAGGTATAGAAATCAATGGCAGCTGGTTCCATTAATGCAGATGCGATGTTTCAGTGCAGGGTGGTACAGAATAGGGACTGAAGGGCTTCTCCATTAAATCTGGGCTGAGAACATCTGAAAGACTGGAAGGAAATGAAGAGGCCCTTAGATAAAAGGGTTTAATGTGGTCAAAAGGTAGGAGAGTTCAGGAGCCAAGGTCCAGGGTGTGGCTGTGGGTGTAGAGTTCAAGTGTCATGTGACTCTGAAAGTGTCTTAGTCACTTTGCTGTTTCTAGGACAAAATACTCTACGCCCACAATTTAAAGGAAGGGAGGATTATTTTGGCTTGAGGTTTTGAGAGGATTCGGTCTAGAGTTGGCTGGCCTCAAGGCAGAAAGGGCTTGGTTGGGGAAAGCTGCTCAACCGTGACAACCAGGAAGTATAGAGAGAAGGGAAAAACTGGGGAAAAGAATAGACTTTTCCAGGTCACACCCTCAGTCACCTACCTCCAACCAGGCCCCACCTCCTAGCAGCTATGGACTCACCAATGGATGGATCCACAGACCCATACAACACCTCATGATTCAATAATCACCCTTCAAACAAGAGATTATTTGGAGGACATCTTAGATCTAAACTATCATACAAGACAATTGAGGTGGACTAGACATCCAGTCAGGACAGGGCAAATCCCAAAACAGAAATTCTTGTAAGAACTCCCATGAATCCATCACCCAGTAACAACTAATAAATGACCAATTGTTGTTTCATTTATATCACCCAGCTCATCTTCCACCTTTCTCCGTACTCCTTGGATGATTACTTTACAGCAATTTCCTGAGCTCAAATTAGTTTGTCTATAATTATTTTAATATATATATATATGTATATATATATGTATATATATATATATACATATATATATATATTTAAGGGCTTTTAAAAGCACAATTTCATTATCATGTATTTAAAAATCAGCACTAACTCCCTAATGTCACCAAATATCTTTGTCAATATTCAAACTTCCATGTTACTTTTGTTTATTTTATGAGGGGGTAAAATAAAATTTCATAATAAAAGAAGCAGCTAAGGCACCGTGAATCATTATTTACACTGTAGTCACTCAGGCCATGCAATATAGACAAAATGATTCTTGCAAAGAAGAAACAAATAGAAAATTGCAAAATTTTGATTTAACATCATCACATTACAGGGACACATGCACACTCATGTTTATAGCAGCACCAATTATATAGCCAGATCGTGGAAATAGTTTGCATATCCATCAACAGATGAAAGATAAGGAAAATGTGGTATTTATACATGATGGGTAAACTTGAGGCCTGTTACTCTTTTAAACAAAAAAATTTTTGTTTAAAAGTTGAATTGTTTGAAATGAAGAGTCAAAGGAGAGGGAAACGCATTGCACTTTGTTTTTTGTTTTTGTTGTTACATTTAAATGCCACCTCCTTTTGCTTTTCTCTTATGGTCTATGGTCTGGACAGAGATGTGTGTAGTTGTCGTCTTCTGGGCTCGGCTGGTTGCATGCCTGCGGTGCTACTCAGCATGCTCTTTGACTTCTACCTAGTAGAGGCTGATTGGGGGAAGGAGGATGAGACCACTGTACATGTGTGAGTACAAGCCAGGCCAGCAGCAGCAGAGAAAGGAGTTTAGGACCTTTAATCAGCAGTCAGATATTCTAAAATTATCTATCTGCTTCAGAGAAGGTGGCAGGTAAGGTCTATAGTGAGAGAGAGAAATGCCCCCATGGGAGCACAGGATGCTGGTCTCCACCCAGGGCTGATCTTGTGCTGGAAGAGGCATGGAAGAACCCTTTTGCCTTGAAAAGTCCCCTGGGAAGTGGTACTCTTGCTATAAATTTAGATTTCAATTAAGGCAAGGAGACAGGGTGTGAAAGATGGAAAGACAGGGATGCTGCTTTATAATGTTAGGAAAAGAATTGCCAGAAAAGGTGTAAGAAAACAATGGAACTGAGTTGGAGGCACAGAATAAAATTGGAAGGGGAGCATGAAAATGGGAAAGTAAAGATTGATGTGAAGAGTAGGTCATTACTAATACCGAGGCTATAGTGTATTTATGTGCTAAGTATGGCTTGCCGAGACTGCTACTGCATTATCTCATTTAAAGACGAGGTAGGTATTATTTTTATGCCCAGGTTTTGAATAAACAAACCAAGACTTTGGGGGGATTAAGCAACTTATGCGCAGTCACACAGTGTTTAGAGATGCGATGGTTTTGCTGGCCCCAGTAATAACTGCGTGACTCTGCGTCAGTGAAGGCAGAGCATTTCTGGAGTCCAGAGCTCCTAGGTGCTGATGTTTGGTAGTCTTCAAGGTCGTCTGTATGCTCTGCTGTCTGAGAAGGTGTTAAAGAGGGAGAACGGCTCATCTTTGTATCAAATAGCCTTCCTTTCCGGTTTGTTTCTTCAAGTAGTGAGCTTCCACCATGAGGCGGACACTTTCCCTCTAGTGGTGGAAGATATTTATTACACTGTGGTATGTTTTTCATTAAATCTGTGTGGTTTACTGAAGGAAAATTATATTTTCTACTCATTCATTCATTCACTCAATAGATGAAGAGCCATCTATTAGGCACCTGTTACTCACCAGGCACTGTCCCCATTCGCTGGGGACAAAATCACAGTTTCATGTAGCTGATCTTCTGGGGTAGGGATCGGACAATACACAGTAATAAATAAATATATAATATGAAAAGGAAAATAAATCTGGGTAAAGGAATAAAGAGTTGGGTAGGGCTGGAAGACATTTCTATATCCGTGTAGCACCTATGACAACTTATTCTCTTTTTCTCAGATACAATGCACACATCTTCTCCCTGGTAGATGAGGTAAGAAAGTCAGATTTCATTAAATCTTCCCCAGAGAAGTATCTCAAGTTTTGGAGATAACATCAGGCCAGTGAGGATTATTGCATTAGTCCTTGGTTTCGGCTGACAGAGTGGGTGGGTCATGAATTACAATTCCTAAAATTATAAAAATTTTTTTTCCCCCTAGATTGACTTTTTGTTTAATCTAGTGTCAAAACTCCAAATGGGATGAACTCAAGTTAGGAAAACTTACATGTGTGTTCAAGCTGTGGTTTGGTGATTTAATCAGCAGTATTGACAGCCACTGAGTTTGGGGTTTTTGCAAATTTATTTTCTTTTTGGTTCTGACTCAATGAAAACAGGTGAGCAATGTTTATGAATGGATCTGACATGATAACGTGGTTATAAGAAATGCTGCCTATAGTCCACAGTGGTCCAACATATTCTCCATTTTTAAAAACACTTAGCATCAAGGCACTTTTAGCAAGGAATAGTTACAAACGTGAAAGATTCATTTCAACTTTTTTCATTTTTCTTGTTCCCACTTTCCCCTACCCGAATAACAGTGACCTTCAGACATATTTGAGAGCTAAATCCTTACATTCCATGTGATGAGGAAGTGTCAGATTTAGGTTTATCAGACTCAAGCCATCATGCAGGCAGTGTTCTGGTCCCCAAATGTCAGGAAGAAAAGAAGTGCTCATTCCCGAGTGGGGAAATCTAGAGATGGGTCCATGTGGAAGGAGGAAACAAGGGCTAGGAGACCAAGAAGGCAACGAGAGGCTGGCTCTAGAGGGCTCAGCACATGCATTCACAAATTCACTTCCAACACTCGCCTCCAAGACCACGCTTTCCTTATGTGAATTCTGCTGCCACAGGCAGTTTCTCAGATGGCTCTCAGCACTGTGTTGAGGGTGGAACGAGACAGATCAAGCAAAGCTTCTTCATTACTGAGGAGAATGTCCCATGCCTCTTGAATTACATGGCATAGCTCAAGGCAGGAGCTGGGATGTGAGATTCTCTTTAAAGCATGCAAAGGGTGGTTCCCCACCGCCAGGGAGGGAGAAGGCTCTTCTTTTATTTTTCTGTTTTGCTGGATCTCTGTGGCCTACCCTTGGCATTGTGTCAAATACATTCAGGGCAGAGGTTCCAAACAGAAAGATGATGTGGCGCCTAACTCCTTTCATGAAATCGAATTCAAGGAAACGCAGCAGTTTCTTCCGCCCTTTTTCATTACCCTGTTCCTGTGGCTCCAGCATGTTGGGTGCAATCTTATCAGGACCGGATGTTGTGTTTCACCTGTTGAAAGGATTCCACTTCACCCTCAGGCCTCCTGGGCATGGGTTGTCTTCCCCACCTTCCTCCCCTTGCTGCCACCGCCTTGCTCAACTCAGCTCTGACCCTGCCTGGGCCTGAACTGGCTTGCCCTTCCTCCCTGCCCTACAAATCAGCCCCACTTTCTCTTGGTGGTGAAATCTGCCAGCAAGTGAGTCAGCTGGGGAGGAAGTATCAGTTTGAGTAAAGGGATATTTCCTGTCTCACAACAAGGAGGTAAAAATACTGTCTCTCTAAAATAAAATGGAAAACCAACAGCAAAATTGCTGAGTCCCACATTTTAATCTATAAATGAAAGGGAAAAAGAGACTTTGTAAAAAAAAAAAAAATCACGAAATCCCCATCTTTAACAGCAATTCTTTAGAAGCAGAGGGAAGGGCTGTGAGCTCTACCTGAGGCTTCTGATGAACACAGTGCCCAATGTGTAAGGACACCTTCAAACTGCCAGGTGGAGAAATTGACAGGTATGCACCAAAGCTCTTGTACTCCTTGTGTGCATGGGTATGTGTGCCAGTGACTGTGTCTGCACACATCCCAGAAGTGGCTGGAGAAGAGGGTCGAAGAGACAGTGGTCTGCTTAAGGAGGTGCTTTCTACCCCACACAGGGAGATCCTGGAAGGGACTCCAGGGGTGGGAGATGGGATCTGAGGATGTTGCTGCCCTTCTTGATCCTTCGATTTCATTTCTTTTTATGTATCTGTATTTCAATTTATATTTTCATCTCCTTCCATCATCTCACTTCTCCTTTTTTACATCTTTTTCATTCTTCTTTTTTCTTTCAATCTGTCACTAAGCTTCTTTCTTTCCCCAGCTGGCCTATACACGAGGAGGCAACTCCAAATCCACGCTCTCATAGCCAGCCTAGTCCTTTCATGCCCTTTGGCACTCCACTTGTGGCTCAGGTCATCTTCTTGATTCACAGGTTGCTAAGCACCACTATTGTGATCTAGTATAGTTGCAAATTTAAGGTCTTCCAAATCAGCTGGGTTTTCAATATATAGGCCAAAGCAGAAATTGCCATGGACATTAAACTGGAAACTCTATTGCAATGGGGAAGAGAAGCCAGTCAGTACCAAATCTGGACCCAAATCTTTAAATGAAGGGCAGATGAGATTTTAAAAGCTAGAGTAGGACATCATAGGACGTTTGTGTTTGCTAATTGGCTTTACCAATGGACAACTACGTTGGTTCTTATCTTCAAAATGGAGATGGCCTGAGAACTCAGAACAAGGCATATGACCAGTGAAGTTAGGTTCCTGCCCAATCACAGAGCTGGGAAAGGAGGCAGTCTCTTTTATTCATGACTACATTTTGAAGATCCTTTCCATGTTGTAAAACTGGCAGATGGCTTTTCAAAAAAAAATTTCTTTGTCAAAGGGGAATGGAAAGAATTCCCAAAGAAAGATTTTCTAAAGCAGATGAACCAAGGAAAGGGAAGTCAGAAGCTCTGTACGAAGGTGAGTCAGGCTGGGCCGAAGTGCAAGGTGAGCTTGAGACCTTGTGCACATTGTAGGTGAATTCTGCAGCTTCTGCTTGTTACCCACTCCAGGCTCAGGCTTGTTTTGGAGCTGCCAGGGGAGACATGCAGGTCCCTGTGGAGTAGTCCTCTCATCTGCTCTCGCTAGCTGCCATCTCTTGGTTCTTTTCGTCTTACCTTTTCTTGGTCCTAACTCTTCAGTATTTTTCCCTCCCTTGTCTTGTTTCCTTCCTCCTTCTCCTCCTGCTCCTTTTACTCCCCCCTGTTTCATAACCAAGTGTAAGTACCTTCTCTCTTGCTATGGTTTGAGTCTTAGTTCTCAAAGGCCCATCCATACATTAAGGCTTAGGGCCCAGCTTGGCACTATTGGGAAACAGTGGAAACTATAAGGTGGAGACAAGTGGCAAGTCTTCTAGTCCTTAAAGAGGATATCGGGGCCCTAGCTCCTCTCTCCCTTTCTCTTTCCTTCCAGGCTATGAAGTAAGCAACTTTGTTCTGTCAGTGGCTTCTAGCATAACGTGCAAAGCCACGGAGCATGGGCTGAGTTCTTTCCCTAAAACTAAAAGAAAATAAATAACCTTCCCCTCTCCCTCTCCCTCTCCCTCTCCTTCTCCCTCCCTCTCTCTCTCATTTCTTTCTGTCTTTTTTGCCCCCCTGTGTGACTGAGGTTGGTCTTGAACTCACTATGCAGCCCAGGCTAGTTTCCAACTTACAGTGATCCCTCTACTTCAGTCTACAATTACTGATATTAAAATTGTGGGCCTCCATACCTGGCTAACTCTTTTCTTTTCTTTTGGTACCGGGGGTTGAACTCGGGTCCTTGTGCTTGCGAGGCATGCCACTGAACCGCTGAGCTAAATCCCCAGCCCACTCTTTTCTTTTTCTAAGCTGATTTATCTCAGTCGTTTCAGTAGTGGAAAGCTAACACATTCCCAAACCTCACCTGGAGGCTGAGACCTCTTGGTAACTGGCTGCTTGCAAGACTATTGGTCTCTCTACTAATCAATCACTCGGCTCAAATTCCCAAAGTCATCTCCTTGTCCCTTACCCTTGGCCCTCTGTCCCACTGCTAGCCTTGCACTAACCCTCTGGATTATGGTTGCAATTGCTGTCATTTATGCTCTTTGTTTCCACTATTCTGTGATCTCACCCCCTTTCCATGGCTCTTACCTCCTGAGATGTTTTCCAATTTTGCTCTTCTTATTACAATACACTACATGTACTACTGCCATATGCATGACACAATATTGACCTTGCCACTCTCAGGTTTAAAAATTGCTCCTGGGTTCCATTACCTAGCAAGTCCTAAGCCGCAGGGTCCTTCATGACATGGTTGAATCTGCCTCTCAGAATCATTCATGTGTTCCATACACTCCATGCACAGTGGCAACCTTTTCAGGTCATGGGTGTAATTTATTGTTTTCTGTGTACATACCCTCATATATGACTTCACCTAGAATGCTGCCCCTACCACAGCATAGAGAAGACCCAGCTCAAATACTTGAGTTCCTACATGGACCATTCTCCGATGAGCCCTGCCAAAGATCCTCCCTCATCCCTTTCCATGCCTGGCACATGTTTCTCTCCCAAGCATGGAACATGTACCTTGTTCTCCAATGTATTCCTACATATGTGTGCCTCATCTCTCCACAATGTTGTGTTCTATCGTGTGAAGAATATTGCATTATCTCTACCCATTTCCATTTCTTGAAATGCCTGGCCTTTGCCTTCACCTAGGTGCTGTGTGGATAATTTGGAATGGTTATAAAATCAATTTGATGCTTTCCAGGGAGAGTTGGCACTCTTATATATAATTGATGGAACTGTAGAAAATTTAATGAGTTCGGCAGAAAATTTAATGAGTTCAGAGTGCATTAATTCTCTCTGACCAAACTCAGGACCTTGTGCTTGCCATGGAGGTGCACTCCACTGAGCTATATCCCCAGCCCCTCTTTTTCTTTCTCTCTGTCTCTCTCTCTCTGTCTCTGTCTCTCTCTCTCTCTCCTCCACCCTGTCTCTCTCACTTTCTCACTGTCTCTTTTGAGAGTCTCACTGTAGTCCAGGGTGGTTTAGAACTTGTGATCCCCATACCTCAGCCTCCCACATGCTAGGATAATGGAATTGGCCACCAGGCTCAGTTGCATGCCCCATTTTAACTTTAAAAAGTATATAATCATAGAAAGATACTTGTGTTAACATGTTTTACCTAAGTACAATGTGACAAAGCAGATAACTCCCATTTTATTGTCAAGTATGTGTGTGTGTGTATGCATGTATGTACGTATATATGTGTGTGTATATATATGCACACACACACACACACACATATATATATATTTGGAAAAAAGAATTCTCATACAAATTTTAAATGTAACTCTGGAGAATGTTAGACAAACCTAATTATTTCTTTTTGTTGTTTTTCTTTTTATAGGATGATGTGTGTATGCATGTATGTACGTATATATGTGTGTGTATATATATGCACACACACACACACACACATATATATATATTTGGAAAAAAGAATTCTCATACAAATTTTAAATGTAACTCTGGAGAATGTTAGACAAACCTAATTATTTCTTTTTGTTGTTTTTCTTTTTATAGGATGATAGAACAGCTTTTTGTGTTTGCCTAATAATCATTTTAAGAAACTGGGGGGTTTTTTTCAGCTGCCTACCTGCCTGCCTGTCTGCGATCACCCG
>NW_022900928.1:126647231-126671255 GCF_012274545.1 Fukomys damarensis
AAGGGGGTAGTCTAGAGACAAAAGACATCTTAACATTTTCATTTTTCTGATTTTGAGGCTTGAGCTTTGGAAAGGCAATATCAACAATTGTTAAAAGAGACAAAGTATAAGTCATAAATATCTAAAGACAAACATGCAAAACTATTCAAAAAAAAAAAAAAAAAAAAAAAAAAAAAAAAAAAAGAAACTGAAGGGTAGTCTAGAGACAAAAGACATCTTAACATTTTCATTTTTCTGATTTTGAGGCTTGAGCTTTGGAAAGGCAATATCAACAATTGTTAAAAGAGACAAAGTATAAGTCATAAATATCTAAAGACAAACAGCTGCAAAACTATGAAAACACAGCAAGAAACAGTGTTCACTTGGAGCTTAACTTCTTTTCAAAGGCAAGGATTCCTAAACAGTGATTTATGACTATATGAAGAAGTATTAAGTTAACAGAACAACTTTGACAGTCTCCCGAGTTGGACCCCCTGCCCAAATAGACTTGCTACCATCATCTACAGGAGGATAGAGGTAACAGAGAGCCAGCAGCCACTCTGCTGCTCCTACCACTGCCCTGTTTATCAGCCAGCCCGAGGCCCATCTCCCATAGGACTTCAAAATTTTCCACTCTCTCAACGAAAGCCCCTTCCCAATCCCAACTCTCCATAAGAACTGCATACACCCTCCTCTCAGTGCCAATGGCCTTTTTGCCCTTGGCTTGTCTGTCCCCAGACAGCAATAAACTCATCACACGTTGCTTGAACTTTGCCAGCCTCAGTGATTTCAATTGTGCATTGGTCTGACCTTATACATTTGGTGACATCTACTGATCTGTACGTAAAATGATTTTTTCATTTTACAGAAAAAAATCCACATGCCAATTTTCTTCTTTGTCTATTATTCATGTAACAATTTGTGGTAAAGACTTATTGATATACCTTTATATGTATATATTTCACCATGCATACAAGATACATGAATATAAAATTAGGATTCATCTAAAGCCTCTATAGTTTTAAAATATAAAAAATAACAAATAGTAAATTAAATGATGTCTACTAAATTTACTATCTTAACAAACTGCAACTTTTTAAATAAATGAAATCATATAAAATTAGCACGTAAATACTTGTAATTTTGGAAAATTCACAGCCAGGCATTTATTAATTTACTGGTGCTGAGGCTTTAATGAGAGGCAGCTGGAAGTGCATAAGAATGTTTCTTCTCTTCTGCTTGCATCCTGTGAGGTACAGTGAAAAGAGCTCCAGAAATTCCTGGGAATCTCAAATCTTTAGAATCCAAAACTTGAAGCAGATTTCTTATGAGTTTATGAAAAAGAGATTTTTTGAGTGAGAATTATATATAAACACTTGACAGAAAGTCCCTCTAAACTAATCCTAGGAAAACTTACAACCTGGAATAAACCTGTAATGATTCATACACATTAAGGAATTTTATGAATTAACAAATAGAGGGGAACACTTTCTACATACCAGTCAAGTTGGTAGCTCTGGGCAAAGGGAGGAAGCGATAAAAATGTCATCAGGTGTTCCCATCAGATGAGCAGGGGTTTGGGCAAGGTTATGGAGAAAAAGGAATTCCCCACGCTCCGCTAGTGGGCATGCACGTGGTTGCATCACCTTTGGAAAAATCTGTGTGGCATCTTCTACTAGAGTTGAATGTGTGTATACTTTGACTCAGCAGTTTCTTCTCACACATGCCCTTGAGAGATGCGAGCATATCTATGCCAAGATTCTTATTCAACAATGTTTCATCAGCACAGTAATTCCAAACTAGTCTGTCAACTCTAAGAGTGGCTAAAAACATCCAGGAATATTACACACAATGAAAAGTCCAAATGGAAGAGAAATACATGAACTATAGCTAAATACTACAGCATCCTGGAATTTTAAACAAGACTCTTGAGTGGAAGGCAACAAAAGAGGACCCCTACAGGATGATCCTCTTCCTATATAATTAAAAAACAGGCAAAATGAAACCTGACTACTGCTCCAGCATGCAGAGGTAGTGAAACTACAATGGAAGTGATTACTGTAAAGGCAAGGGTCGTAGTTATTTCCAGGAGCAGAATATTATTGAAATGGAATACATGAAATTTAAGGAGTGATTTGTATAGAAATTCTGTTCTTTTTTTAAAAAATATGCTCTGTATGTATTTCATGAGTTCTTCTATCTACCCTTGTATCTGGAAACATTTTTAAAGGCTAAAGTTGCAGTCCCACTTTGATTTTAGATTAATAAGAAGGTTAACTTCATGCATTGATGGGAGCACAGGTGAGATCTGATTAACCAGACTAGGAAGGTCAGGTGGAGAATGATATCCAGGTTATGTCTTAGAGGAAAAATGAGGAATAAGCAGAAGGAAGGGCACCAATATGTCAGGCAGAGGCAAGGCTAACTCCAGGAGGGTTCAAATAGTTTTGAAGGCCAGAATTCCAGGCCAAGGTGTGAGGGCAATGCAGCTGCCAAAGCAGATCAGAGGCCAGGCTCTGCTCTGCTGTGTTTAGCGGATTTACTAGAAGGTTTCCTGAAGAAGGGGCAGTTTTAAGTTATGAAGCATGAAGATCCAAAGTGTCCCTCTGTCTCTCTTTGAACAAAAACACAGCAAACAAACAAAAACAGAAAGACCTAAAGAAAAAAAAAAAAAGAAAATCTGGGGAGGGGAACTGAAGCATAGACACAAAGGAAAAGAGAGGAGGAAATTAGTTCAAGAAGGAGGCAGAGAAACAAGAGTAAAGGAAAGAAAAGTCACAGGGAAGAGAGAAAAAAGGTGTAGATAAGGAGATGAAAAATGAATGAGACATGAAAAGCAAAGCTTTAGCAAAAAAAAAAAAGTGAAGTGCTTCGAGATATTTAAAGAAACATGAAAGAATAAAATGAAGCTCTTTTCATTGGTTGATTGAGACAGGGTCTTGCTATGCAGTTCAGGCTGGCCTTGAACTCACTGTGTGGCCCAGGTGTACCTCAAACTCACAGCGATCGTCCTGCCTCAGTCTTTCCAGTGCTGGATTCTAGGTGTGTGCCACCATGCCTAGCTTCTTCATTTTTAAAGGGACAAACTTTTACAGGAAATCAGAAGACTCAAATTTCATTCATCAACAAAACCAGATAATGGAAAAAACTTTAGAAGAGAAGCAAGAATGGCAAACCGGTCCTAACAAGTTGGTTCCTGGAAGATGTGAAGGTAAATAATCAAGAGGAAGGACAAATATAATGCATCAGAGAATATAGAAGAAAAATTTGATAAAAATGTCTAGATTTTCCAAATTTCAAGTCTCCTTACATCTTACTGTTCTAAAAACAAAAGAAACCAGAAGACAGAAAAGGTGAAAACCACCACAAAGCTACCCATTTGGGTGCCTCCAAGTCACTAGGACGGGGAAACCCACCATTGGCAGGAGGAATGCGCTTCATGGTAGAAGCTGGGAGGATGATGAGGAGATGTAAGTGCAAAGTTGTTCAAGGTATGAGTTCATCTTTCCTCCAGTCCCCTGAAGGCACAGCACTCACTCTGCAGGAAGGGCAGGCTCATTCCAGCAAAAAGAGCGAGAAGGAGGTGACCTCACCGAATTTTCCTCTGCTCTTGGATAATTTGTGCCTTTCATGATTTCACTCAGTCTACCACATCTCGACCTATTAAAAACTGGGTCAGGCCAATTTTTTTTCCCCTAAACGGAAGTCTAAAAGTCACCCTAACCCTTTAAAATCACATTTTGTGTTACTTTCTAAATTCAGTTTCTAATTTGAGTTTTTTTGGAGATGTTAAGAAAAACTTCTCAAGCTAGTCAGAGACCCTGGACTCTGAACCCATAAAGAATGGAAAAGGAATAGGGGATTTCACATGAAAGAAGGAAGCCTCGTGTGCAGAAACCGTCCTTGACTGCCCATGGATGTTAAATGGCCTTCTGCCCATTTTCTTTCCTTTGGACACTTCTCCCTCTGAGCAATTACCGAAGCCCAGATGAGTTCCATTTTGGACCTCAAACTTCTAAGACGGATGATGAAAGACAGTGTGGCAGACATTTGGGAATGGAGGAGAAGCAAGCAATAAATGAGGCTGCCCAGCACTGGGGTACAGAAACAAATGAGTAGGGGTTTAAGAGTGTGAAAACTGAGAAAGCCCTGAATGACAATGCTAACACTTAAGGGTTTCTATCGGTACGTTTAGGGTATACACTGTAATGACATTCATCGTGGGAAAATTCACACCTTTGCATAATCTATCTTGCTTCTCATTTTCCCCCATCCCCCTGCCCTCCCTTCAAGCTCTCCACCCCTCCCTATCTACAAATTCTGTTTCCATTTTTTCTTTTTCTCCTATTAATTCCATTCCCATCTTTCTCAATTTTATCTAGATGAGTAAAAGCACTAGTCAGGAAAATTTTGGGAAAAAAAATCTTAAACAATAGTAAGGAATAAGACTTTCCTTATCAGGTATTAAAATTTACTCAGAATCTACAATGATTAAAGTAGTTCTTATTGGTATAAGATAGTACAAAATAGTAGAGAGTCCAGAAGGTGATCTATCACATATAAAACTTTATTCTATGATAAATGTGGAATTTAGACCAAAGGGGAATATTGTTAACTACTGATGCTGGAACTAATAAGAATTAAGTAATGCAAAATAAAGGATACCTCAGTCTCATATTCTAAGTAAAATATAATATACTGATGAAATATTGTAATATAACATAAAAGCATTAAACAACCCAAATTAAACAAAGGTGAATGTTCATCATCTTGCAATGGAAAAGAAATTCTTACAATATCACGGTGGGGAAGGAGTCACAAAATCAGGTTTCCAAATTTTACACTTCCATATGTTAAATTCTATAAAAGGGGAAATAATAAACCAGAAAAATATTTACAATATATGAGTTAATTGAGTAATGTTTTTCAAACAAAGAGCTCTTACAGGTCAATAAAGATGTAAGCAAAATGAACAAGTGACATGCATGGACAAAGAATAGAAAAATATAAATGGTCCATAAGGTATCAGAAGATGTTCTAACTTCCTAATAATCAAAGAAGAAGAGATCAACACAAATATTTCATTTTAACTTTAAATGGTAAGTATGTATATTTAAAAAAATAAAAGAGGCTGCAGAGCAGGATTAGGAACAGTTTCCCAAGCCACAGTAAGAGTTCATGAAGATGATGAGTGCTGATGTGATCAGACTCGCATTTTGAAGCAGATCTGAAAGGACTAGTGTGGCTGATGGATTGATGTGTGAGAAACTGGTCAGAGGGTAGGGCTAGCGCAGGAAGTTGCTGATTGATAAGCTAACTCACCCTGGCCTGGGCCCTCCCGAGCATGATTTCCCGCGCTCCGTTCCCATCAGGTTTATTGGAATGGATATGAGGCCCATGAAAAATTTCCAGATAAAATAAAACAGAGCATGCCCAGTTAAATTTGAATTTCAGATAAATAGCATAATTTTTTCATCACAATTATGTCCCAGGTAATATTTGGAATCCATTTATGCTAAAAGAAAAAGTGCTGATTATCTGAAAATCAAAGTTAACAGGATGTCCTGTATTTTATTTGCTCTTTAGGGAATTCTATACCCAAGGGAACATCAAAAGTTATGTGTAGAATAAGGTATATCCAAACAATGAAAAGACACTGGGACTCTGAATCAGACTGCATGAGAACTGCACAGGAGGGCCTCCTAGACACAGGACTTCTGATTTCCAGAACTGTAATGGAATATATTTGTATTGTTAGCCCAATAAGTCTGTGGTAATTTGTTATAGGGACAAAGAAAACTAACACATAATCTGACTTTTCATTTCTTTACTCTTTCTTTGTCCACTCTGGGACATGCAGAATGTTACAATGGAAAGGACAGTGGAGGTGGTAAGAAACATTCTGTTCATTTTCAGAAGAGGAAACTGAAGACATGGTTGCCATTCAGTCCACCTGGAGAGTAACTGTGGGCATTCTTTCCTTGATATTGTGCACATACTCTTATTTCCCTGCTCTTCCTCTGTCTCACCAAATCATCTCCCTCTTCCTAATTCTTGTCTTCCTGTTTCTATCACCATTCTTTTCTTTTTTCAGATTTAATTGAGTTTATTGGTACATTTTAGGGATACAGTACAGTTACATTCATTGTTGGGATCTTGTACCTGTACATGACAAGTCTTGGTTCTCATTTTTTCCCCTTGTCCCTGCCCTCCCTTCACCCTCACCATTCTTTTCTTTATTTGATCCATCATCCATCCATCCATCCATGGATCCATCATTGCAATGTCTTTTTTCCTGACTTATTTTCATTCTCCCAAGAGTGCTTTTCAAATTCACTAGTCTCCACTTCCTGAAAATACTCAACACATTTTACCCATTTTTTCAATACAGTGTGTCATCACTAGTTACTGATATACTTTTCATTTGAGTAAAGAAATTCCCCTTTTAACAATGCAGTGCCACTAGGTTGAATGTCAGACTTTAGTATGCATCTGGGGCACTTGTCAAATGTCAATAATTTGAAGATAATTATTCTTCAAGTAGGTGTGTGTGCGTGTGTGATTCATGTCCTGGTACATTGGTTAAGCACCTTGGAAAGCACCCTGTAGAGACCATCTGTCTCTAAGACTCTGGGATTTCATAGACCACTTTTTAGAAATTCTAGGAATGAATAGCAGAGGGGGTTTAACATAGAATTCCCATTCTTTATTCATTAAAAACAAATCAACAAGCAAGTATTTTATCATTTTATTAAGGAAAGGATATTTCAGCACCATAAATATGAGAAGACCAATTTAAAGATGATGGATAACATTTTAAGAAAACATTGGAGGTAAACTTGTGTTGACATATAAATGTCTTTAAAAACAGAATACTAAATAATTGAGATATATAAAAATAAATAAGTGTCAGTTTATTTGACTGAACAGTTTTTTTCTTTATATAAGCTTGTCAATTTACACATCTATATTTGGTGTAGTGTGAAATGAAGTGATAATATCCTGCTTCTTCTTGGATTTCAGTTTATCAGTTTATTGGTGAAAACCTGTTCTCACATGCATATGTGAACAGAAATAGAAACAATGTTCTTAAGGCCATTTTATTGAACGTAAAATACTCTGGATAAAGATACAGAAGGGACTTCAGGGCTTAGGCCACTTCTGCCTTTTCTCATGGTGAAAAAGAAGCTGATCTTGTTGGTGATTTGCCCCATGGGGAAGGAAAGGAGCCAGGAAGTCCAAGGGCTCCCCCTTCTTGAGAGCCACTCTTATCTGGGACTGATGCCCTGTGGAGCTCAGGGCTGGGCACCTGGCTCTAGATGAGAGAAATCTGGTCCAAGAAAAATCTCATTCCCGCAGATCTCTTGTTACTGTCTTCTATTTGGAAGCCAACTTTATTTTTCAATCATATTTGAAAACATAATGAATATCCACTAGCCAGGGCTTTTCCAGGGCACACCAAATCCATCCGTACAGACTTAGAAATAGCCAGTTCCACTGGAGGCCCATCTTTGTTAAGAAGCTTGTTATGATTCAGTGATTCTCACCCTGGCCTCTTGTTAGTATTAACTAGGAAGCTGTGTCTGGGCCCTCCCTACCCAGGAGCCTACATCAGAACATCTGGTCAGGGCAAGCTGTGCATCAAAGGTGTCTAAAGACTCCAAATGATTCCAGTGCACAACCATGGCAGAGAACTTTAGGGGAACATACTTGTGCCTATAAATTTTTTTTCTTCCTCCTTTATTTTCTTTCCCCTTCCCTTTCCATTTACCCTTTAGCCATTTTTTCCTATTTCACACTATCAATTATACCACTTGAACCTGATTTACCCTTTTAGCTTTTTCATACCAGAGAAACTATTTGGCATTAATACATGTGTCCTATTTATTTCATTTAAGATTATGGCCTCAATATGCATCCATCTTCCTATAAATGATGCTAGTTCCTCATTCTTTATGACTCAGTAGTATTCCATTTTACAGAAAAAATACATTTTGTTTATTCAGTCTCCAGTTGATGGGCACTTGGGCTGTTTCCAAGTTTTAGCTATTATTAAACTGTGCTGCTATAAACATGGGTGCGTGTATATCACTGTGGTATGATTCTTTTGGAAAGATACCCAGCAGGGAAATACCTGGGTCCAATGGGACCTCTAATCCTACTTGTTTAAGGCATCTCCATATTGATTTTCACAGTGGTTGCACCAGTCTGCACTCCCATCCACAATGAAGAAGTGTTCCTTTCTCCCCACAATACTCCCAGCATTTGTTATTGATTGATTTCTTGTTAGCAGCCATTCTTTCTGAGGTGAGATGAAATCTCTGTGTTGTTTTCATCTGCATCTCTTGAATGACCAGTGATGTTGGACATTTTTTCATATATTTTTTTGCTGCTTTTACTTGTCTGAGCAATGTCTGTTCATTTCAGATGCCCATTTTTGAATCGGGGCTTCATATTTGGGGGTCTGATTTTTTTAGTTCTTTATATATTCTAGATAGTAGTATGTCTACAAATCTTGCATACCATTCCTGGGACCCAGTGTTATGGAATTCTGCATATCACATGTGGCAGCCCATAACCAAACACTCCATAGTGAGTCTATAGATCAGGAGGAGGTTGAGCTACTGCAGTAGTAACTAACTGCTCTCAAACAATTCCTTAGTCCCCAGGCTTGTACTAGGGGTGGAGATGTACTGTTCTATCTCCTAAGCCCTCATGGAGGTCAGTGCCATTATTATCCTCATTTTACAGGAGAGGGAATGGAGGTTAAATTTATGGCTTGGGTTCATGCAGCTGAGTATGAAGCAGCCTGGCTCATATTTGCCTCTTAACCACTTTGCTGGGCAAGAGGAGGAAAAGGGTTGGAAAAGGGTTTGGAGGAGGCTTAAACAATTTCTCAGAGGAGAGGACAAGTCTTTTTTTTTTTTTGTGCAAGAGATGCAAACCACAGTGTGCTCTTCAGGAGTGAGTCTTCTTATTACCGTGTGGCAGCCCCTCCCCACCAAAGTCCCAGGGGGCTAAAGCAGGAGTACATGCAGGCAAGAGGACTTTAGCATGTTAGGAGAAAGCTACCTTTAAGTTCCTTGCAAAGTATGTTCGTGACTAAGGCAATGGTCCACATCTCACGGACTTTGTAACTGACATCCTGTGGCTCTATGATGATTCTGTCTCCTCACTCAGTTGTTGAAAAGAGTTTACTGGCATTATGCTAAGTGTGAGCCACACAGTGGTGGATGCAGAGACTTGCCAAGTAGAGAAGACAGAGGAATAATCAATCTCACTCAAATGTGGTCCTCATCCAAAGACTTTGACTTCAGTATTGGATCATTTGCACTGTGTCTTCTCTTTGTATTTTGGAGTTACTATCTCTCTTTCTTCTTATGTTTTTCATTTTTTCTCCTGTTCTGAACTTCTAATGACTCCCATTGCTTCTGTTTAATCCATCATTGCCATAGTTATTGTTTTACCTTTTACTCCTATTCTTCCACTTACCTCCTCCCTAATACCCATTTATAAATGGATGGAATTAATACATTTATTGTGCATTATTTTATACTTAAATAAGTAAGTACCTGAATTTTTTCAGTATATCTATATTCCTGGCTATAAGAAAAATCGAATTAATATTGTCTGCCAATATTTAAGTACCATGTATAATTTTCATTAGACTATGACATATTTCAATATGAGAGAAAATATATTATTTTCTTTTAAACTGAGTCGTAAAAGGGGAAATTCCTCCTCCCACCTTGGGCCTGGGAAGTACTGAGTGGTTTATATGAGAAACTGCATCATGCACTGTATATTTTGTTACTGGAAAATGAATAGCTTTCTTGTTCTGCCCAGGGTTATCAGGTGCCAAACATTTCTAGAACAACAGCCCTAGCAGGACAGCCAACACTGAGAGCTAAGTTCACTTCATTGTTTAAAGAGTGGTGGTTTCCACTGTGAAGAAATGACTTGAATTTACATTCTTTTCATATCATGGGTGAATTTGGAGAACAAGCATTTCAAATAATTCTGCTATTACATGAAAGTAGAGAGCAGGTAAAGAACATACTTCAGGAACTTTAACTTTGAAAGTATCACAAAAGAGTAACAGAAACCACTTTCTGTAGGTTGTACCTCTGTACTAAATAGTACTACCTGCTTCAGAAGAGAGATAAACCAAGACGGCAGAGGAAGCAGGAGGCTCTGTATAACATGATTCGATTTCTCATCCCCTGCAAAGTACAGGCAGATATTTAATGGACATTTCTTTTTAAGTAGTGACATAATTTAGAAGTTTTAAGGTGATAATGGCTCTGCACTGCGCAGTATTTATCCAGAGTTTTTTCTCCTCTAAAAAGAAATCAGATCCCAGTTATAGTAAGACTTCCCCTGGCTTCATGCCCTATTAGATAATATCACAGATTCTCTCCTTATCATTCCTGTAATGTTGCACATTTTTTTTTATTCATTATGCCTCTGGAAAAGACATGTCCAGTTGTCTGCCTGCCAAACTGATCTGTCAACTGTAAAAGGACAGAAAGCCAATATTTCATGATTTGTGCCAGGTACTGTACAAGGTGGTTTACCCTTATTTCTTGTAATAATTCTTCCAGGTATGAGTTATCATTTTTCACACAGGATACTGATGCTCAGAATAAATTTTCCACATTCTTATAAGATTCAGTAGCAGAGTAGGGAATCGAAGTCCCATTTTTTTTTTCCCGACATAAGCACCTCTAAACTTCATTTTCACTGAGGGTATAGCATAAATCTAACTTTCAATAGTCTTCTCCAACTTTCATACAGCTTGTGGATGGCTTGGAAGGAAGGGTAGTTTGGAAAATCTGAGCAAGAAGGACACTTGGGCAATGTAGTCTTTGGTTCTCTAGCCTCCTGCCTGCAGTAAGGCTAGGTACGAAGGAGCTGGAATGGATTTCATGGAACCAATGTCTATGTCTTCTCAAGGACCACTCCTTTGGCTGCTAGTCATCAGTGCTCGCCCCTTCCCCTGCACTGTTAAGACTTCAAATCACAGCAACAGCAACAAAAAATGCTCTCATGGTTGTAAAAAAGTCATCGCTCATGCACACGTGAAGTTGAAAGTGCAGCAACTTCTTGTCCCAAGAAGAGACCTCAAATTTCTTTTTTTTTTCTTTTTTTTTTTTTTTTTGGTATCAGGGATCGAACTCAGGTCCTTGCGCTTGCATGGCAGGTGGCAGAACCACTGAGCAAAATCCCTGGCGAGACCTCAAATTTCATCTGTTGCAGTGTTCATCTCTGGGGAATGGTGCTTCTTCCTTTGATTTTGACCACTCTCCCATTTTCTTAAATTCTAACCAGTGTCGTGAGGTTAACAGCTACAAACAGGCCCCATGAAAAATAGCAGAAAAGGACCAAAAGAAAAAAGGAGACACGACATGGCAGGAAGAAACACTTTCGCTCTGACAAGGAGCAATATCCAATTCTGTGAGTGACTTGAAGGTGCGCTTGGTATCGCTGTGTACTCTTCATTGTTCACGGCTGATTCTGTTGCTCTTCTCTGCCCTCACTAGGTTAGAGTCATTCTTCAGGAGGTAAAAGAACCCTTTACTAATGAAGAGCACAGAACTTAGGGAGGCCCTTCTTATGTTAGTAGCCATCACCTTCCCTTGACTCTCACCACTTGTCAGAGCACAAAACTGGGCTGCCCTGCAGAAGTACTGGGGTTAAGGGATATTCTCCCTTTGACTGTAAAATTCAACGGAAGCTCCATTTCCCCTGCTAATGGATATACCATTCCAGTCACTGTGGTAACTCCTTCTTTGGGGGGCCTGTTTATCTAAGGACACAAGAAACCTGAAACTGCCAAAGGGAAATCTGGAGCTGCCTCAGTTTAATGACGTGTTCCTCTCCACTCAGCCCTGGAAACGAATGATGTGTAAGCTAACCGCTTCTGGTTTATGAGACACATGGCAGAACCGGGAACTTTTGGATCCACTGGCTTCATTCTTGGGCCTGGACATGCCCTCCTTGTTGTTAAGCAATAAATTTTCCTTGGAAACCATGATGATGCCTAAAGCAGACTGTGTTTCAGTAAGGAGCACTACAGGGAAAGAAGCGAAATTCCTATCCATCAGAAGATATTTTTTTCCACTGAGGGTAATCTTCTGTCTCTTTGATGATGGAGCATAAGATTCTGATGAGTGTCAGTCTGGTCCTCCAGGATGCGGTACAAGAAGGGGATCCCTTCTTGTAATGCTGAGGGAAATTTGGATATTCAGCAGTGGCAGCAGACAGGTCAGCCTTGCTGAGAAGATGTCTTCTTGGCCCACACCTTACCTGCATCCCTGCCTCTAAAAGCCAACTGATTCACAAACCCACTGAACAACAAATGGGTTTGGTGGAGATGAGGGTGACTAACAGCTCCAGCTGGAGTTTCTTTTTATATTGCTTATTAATAACTCCACTCCAGCAGAGGCCTCTGATGAGCATTCATGAGACATACATATTCTTACAATCTGGTCCCCTTCTGAGATGTCTTTTTGCTTTCCTCTTCCTTGTCAGCAAGTTCCATTTTTTTTTCCTTCTGAGTCACTGAGCATTTATTTGTCCAAACTGTAGAAGCTGCCCATGTATGAGGCCATCTGCCTCATTCCAAGTAAGGTAGACTCTGAGATGTGCTGTTGCAAGTTTAGTCCTAAGCATGGTTTCCCATTCTACCCTGTCCTTCAGGGCCACCTGTGCTGGCACCTGTGGGCTTTGCAACAGTCCACTTCCTATTTCTGAAGACATGTTTAAAAAATACACACAGACATATATTTTTTTCTGCTCCAATCAATTGGTGGAAGCTTTCCATGGAGTCATGTGTGTGGGCAGAGGAAAACAATGTTGATGTATCAAGGTAGGCACCTTTGGGGTTTATATAGCTGACGTGTGCTTCAGGCTTTTCTCTAATGAGATCCTTTGCATGCTGTTCCCACCTAGCATCCCATTGATTTTTCTGGAGCTTGCAGGTTGATAAACCAGATTACATTAGGTTCAGGACAAATACCTCTGTTAGCTCGGTCACTTGGTATCCATTGGTCAGATGTACAGCCTCTTCCAGGGCCCTACAGCATGTCATGAACTATTTTTTTTTTTAACAGAAGAGCTATTTAAAGGACTGGAGATGATATGTTTCAAGCTATGTGGTATGAGCTGCGATTCTTTTCTCAAGGTTTTCCATGGGATCTATACAGCATCCTGATTAAACCAGAGACCCTTTGACCCACCAGGGGCCAAGTGGCAGAGCTGCCTCTTCAGACCACCTGGAAAACCTCCTTGAGCCTCAGTACCACTCAAGTGAGTTGTCTCAGAACTGAGTCAGTGAACGAGTTGAGGATGCAGACTTAACATGGTCACCCCAAGCTGTGCCACACAAGGGTATGAGCGCTAGCAGTGTCTTATTTTTCTGTTGGTAGGGTATTTACCAAGAAGCCCAAGATGCTCATTAGACTCTCAGAAACATCTGTGACTTGGGAGATCCTTGTGTCCAGTGGGTTTTGCCTTTGAACTTCCGGTACCCATAGTCATATTAGGGCATTTTGCAGCTTCTTGTTTGTACCATCTTATCAGCATAGTAGAATCACCCAAAGAACCAGTGAGGCCTCCTGCACTCTGCTGAGATGACCTGGGTCTCTGCATGAGATCAGCTCTCTGTATCTCATTCTGATCCAGCAGGTCAGCCAGCCACTCAGAGACTTCTACCTTTGAGAACTGGTTACATCTAACTGCTTCTCTTACCAATTAGTGATTGCACAAAGATCAGTAGTAGCCTGAACTAAAGTGATCAAAGCAGAATCAGAAGTTTTCCAAACCTCTGCAAGACCAGAAAAACAGCTTCTGAGCAGGACTTTGAGGTGGGTCAACCAAAATGACACTACAGAGCTACTCTGCTGTGACCAGGGAGCAGGGAGCCAGGACTACAGCTCATAGCTGATGCCTTGTTGCCAGCATTTCAATGGCCTGCACAGGAGGCCCCAGACCAGATGCAGAGAACTCGGTACAACGGCTGCACAAAAAAGTAACCCACACCGCTCCCATGACAAAGAGACCAAGTTTACCAGACAGCCTAGAATATGCTTCTCCATGTTGCTTTCTGCTTCCCAATGGCACCTGGGTCACCTGGGTGTCACTGCTTGATGGAAAGCAGGCCACACTGGAAACCCCAGATGTGAGGACGCATGCAGTCTCCAGAGGATGCCAGGCCACCACACAGTTGGAGGGTAAGAAGCTGAGTGAGCCCATCTTCCGGGTCAGCCAACACAGCCATGTGGGCATTTGGAAAACAGAAGGACTTGCCAGCTGTTAACTATGAGGAAGAAAGAGAAGGGAAGTCCAGGGTGCAACTGAAGACAAACTGGCTTGGGAACAGGAGCTGTTACATAGAGAGTTGGAGACAGAAATGTGGGAATACAAGATGGGGGGGCAGGGGAGAGAGGGAGAGAGACTGGAGAGAGGGTTATCAGAAAGATAGGAAAAAAAAAAAACCACTTCAGGCAGAAAGAGAATCAGAAAGACAGAGAAGGGAGAAAGTATTTGGAATCCTATTTTTGGTAAAGTAGCCAAGATATATTCAGATGTATCTTCCCATAATTATCCACAAATATTGCTATTCCGAGGTGCCATCCAGTCCATATGGTGAACGCCAGGTAAAAGGGTAACAGCTACAGCAGCAACAATAGAACTACAGACCTTAAGAAAATTTTCATTTTTCTAAGTATTTTTGCACACCACCCCCATGAGAAAACAAAAGGAAATGGAGCAAGCTGATTTGTCCTTTTTGGTTTTTAGCAGTCATACATTCAGTTGAATTGATACACACAGTCCACAACCTGGCACAGAGCTGTTCAAGCTGTTATCATCCTGGCATCTTCAGACACTGTAGTCTAAAGGACCACATGCCCTTGAACTTGGTGCAGACACACCTGGAGAAGTCATACTGTGATCAGCTCGAACATATAATCATGTAACAAAGGTTATGCTCTTCACAAGAAAGGAAAACAGAGTTTAAATTTTAAATAAAAAATTTAGACTAAAAGCCAAGGAACAATGTTGCTTAATATGAGGGGCAATCAAAACATTTGATGACTGCTTAAAAAATCATTACAGTGACAGACACATTGCCATTAACCTCCATCAAAAGACTTCTCCTTGATTTGAACATATTTATCTCTTTGGTCTTAACACTTTCTGAAGCAGCTTGGGAAGTCCTTTTTTGTAAGTATCTTTAGTTGTGGTGTCGTGGCTGCCTCAAGGCCCTGGACTGATCTACAATATTAACCTTTCATGGTCATTTTGACTTTTGGGAAGAGCCAGAAGTTGCTTGATGCCAGATTCAGTGAATAAGATAGTTGATGACACTGTAATTTTTTTTTTTAATTTTGGTACCAGGGATCAAACTCAGGACCTCACGCTTGCCAGGCAGGTGCAGGGCCACTGAGCTATATCCCCAGCCCTCTGTAATGTTTTTACTTGACAGAAATTGCCATAAATGTCTTGCATCAATTCAGAAAAGGTTCCTACGAAAAGACATGGAAAAGAACTTCTAGAACTTGTCAGAAAGTGCCTAGAATGATGGAATAAGTGTGTTCGAAGTAAAGAAGATTCATGGCAATGTCATTTACTGTAATAAATTTAAGCTAGTTATTTTAACAGTCACCAAATTTTTATCATACCTCATAAAAGCAGTATAAAAAGCCATAAACAGAAGAAACTTCTTAAGCTTTTTATACAATCTGAATAGTAGTTTCTTGTCTATAAAATGGGGACAATGGTCCATCATAAAGATTTTTGAGGATGAAATCAGGTATAATTTGTGCAGTACACTTAAATCAGTGCCAGACACAAAGTAAGCACACAGTAAATGTTAAGCATTACCATTACTCTTAACATTAGTAGCACAGGGCCGGGGATTTAGCTCAGTGGTTCCACTGCCTGCCTTGCAAGTGCAAGGATCCGAGTTCGATTCCTGGTACAAATAAATAAATAAATAAATAAATAAATAAATAAATAAATAAAAATAAAAAACAATCCAAAAAACCAAAAACATCAGTAGCACAATGTATTTCATTAGCAGGTCTATTTACATCACTGTGTTTCATTTGTTATAGTTACATCAATCACAGGCCTCACTACTTAATTCTATATTAAAAAGCTATGTGTTTTTCTCAAACACATTAAATTATGGCTAAGTTACAGAAGTAATAGGAAGGTTAAGGTCAATAGACAACAGCAAATCTAGTTTACTAGGTCTTTTGAATTGTTATTTGAACAATGCATAGTAATTGTACATATGGACAGATTCCAGTGTGACATTTTAATAAATGTATACAGGATATTTCACCAAGTTTGAGTATTCTTCAAAGCAAAGGGAGTGACACCTCCGGATTATAAGCATTTCAAAAAATACATGCAAAATTGTATTCAGGAAAATCAAACGAGCCAGTCTTTACACTGTTTTGGTATAGCCAGGCAATCACCTTCAAAGATAGATTTCTGGAAGCCAAAAGGAAGCAGTTTACTTGGCTCCATACTTATATTATTTGGTTCTACCTAGGCTGGGGTCTTTTCAAAAGAAAATTATCATTGCTCATATATAATGTCTGTACACTGCTGCCCCCTACTGCCAATCAGCAATTTAGTAGATACATAACCATCCCTGGACTGTAGAAATCCCTCAAGGTGGGAGATGATTAGATGGTTAGATATGTTATGCATATCAACACATCCTCAGTTCTAGAGGTGGATAACTGCAGTATGATAATGTTTGAAGGAAGATATTCTAAGTGAGCAGAAATTGGGCTTATAGTATACTGTATATACATTATTTACACCCTAGTCCCATAAAGGAGTTGGACATGGTGGCACACACCTGTAATTTTAGCATTTTTGTATGTTGAGGCAGAAGAATAGTAAATTAAAGCCAAGCATGGGTAACTTAGTGAGACTCTATCTCACTATAAAACAAAGACCAGTAACAACAACAACAACGGTTGAGGATGTAGCTTACTACAAAGACTCTAGGGCTTGGGATATTAGCTCATATTAGCTCAGTGGTGCCATTGCCTGCCTTACAAATGCAAAGTCCTGAGTTTGAGTCCCAGTACAAAAACAAAACAAAACAAAACAAAACAAAAAAAACCCCAAAAGCAACAAAGACCAGAAAACTCAAGATAACTTGCCACATGAGATGTTTTTCCCAGTACTGAGGACTGAACCCAAGGCCTTTACACTGAGCTACATCACAAGCTTTTTAAACACTTTTTGAGGCAGAGTTTTTCTAAGTCATTGAGTTGCCTAATTCAATAGAGCACAGTATCATATTACATTCTTCTCACCTGTCTAGTGAGAAAAATTCAAAACATGAAATGTGATTCCTATTGCACATGTACTAGTCTCGCACTATTGTAAAATGAAAAAAAAAAAAAGAAAAAAGAAAAAAGAAAAAATTGTAAGTTGGCCTATCCTCACTCTGGGTCATCTGTATACAAGTGATGTCTGAACCAAATAAGAAGAATAGAGGGGCAAAGACATTTGTGTGATCAGAGTCTCGCCCAACACCTCAGCACCCCTTTGGGCATGTTTGTGGGCTCCCATGGCTGGCTTGGGCAGTCTGGTCAGCTCACAAAGCCCTGATAGGGATATGAGCAGAGTAAAGTGTGGCTTGCTCAGTTTGAGACTTCCAGCTGTGGCAATGCCCCTGGTAAGCCTGGAACTAGAGACTGGAAGTGTGAAGGGACACCCTCTAGCCCAGAGTGACTCCTTTCCATAATTTGTCCCAAAGAATGGCTTATACTAATGGTAGCACTGCAGAAAGTATTGCTGAAAGGGCTTACTTGCCTGCGTATATTCACAAGCCTAACGGGCTCCAGAGCACTGACTCCAACCTATCCTCTACTACCTGTGCCACCACCACCAACATATTAGAGTGACCCAGTTAGCTGGTTTGAGGGAGGATGAAGGGGATCAATTCATCAGAGATAGATGCAGGATTTCAGGAGAGAATTTCTTTGTAATTTTGGGATCCAATAAGAAGAATGATGCTGCTATGGTTTGGATCTAAAATGTCCCTCCAAAGTCTCATGTTCAGAAGTGGGGCCTGTAGGAGAAGGCAGCTCACTAGGGGAGTGACCTTGAGGGGTTTGGTTTTGACCTCAGTTCCTTTGTGCTCTCTGCTTTCTGGCTGCCAAGGGTTGAGCAGCTCTCCTCTGCCACATCCTTGTAATCGCGCCATTCTGCCTTGGAGACAAGAGACCATGGACTGAACCCTCTGAAAGCATGAGTCAAAGTAAAGCTCTCCTCCTTTAAGTGTGGGTGTTAGATATTTTGTTCCACTCAAGGGAAGGTGACTAATGCTAATGCTACGCTTCCCTGAGGTGCTACTGGAATTTAAAAAGCCTCCCGAAGGAGTTTTCATGTATTGTGGAAATGGGTGGAAACTGAGCAGAAATGGCAGCCTAATGCAGGCTGTAGAGAGCTCCCTAATTTAGCCTCTCAATCTGGCAATTGTAGGTACTTGAAAGTTCACTGAACCTAAGAGTTGTAGGTAGACATTAATAGGAGTAACAGGTCCTTTAATTGCTGTGATAGATGGGAGACCTTAGAAGTGCTGTGCAGTACATTATCTAGCAGGGGACAGAAGCAGGATACAATGACATCTTAGCAAACAGCTGTATCACAGTGGGAGGGAGCCTACCCTGAAAAACCAAGGAGGAGCAGAGGACCAAGGAGAACCAAGACTGAAAATGTACAGCCTTTTCTTTATCAATCCACAATAAATGGTTATTGAGTAAGGAAGTTCCCAGTTTGGCATGTGAACATTTTGATCTTGCCATAGACATTGGAAAGATTTCTGGGAACACAGACACAGCAGTTACTTCCAAACACTTCACAAGTGCCCCTTAGGAAGCCAGAATTATGTCCAGTGGTGGGCAACTCAAAGTATAGTTTGCAGAAATTGCAGTAGATCTCCAGCAATGCCGGTGGATTTGGTAAGATTACTCATAGTCTTCATTACCTCCCAGAGCAGAATGGGGAAAATGTCATATTGACAGGCACAGAGCAGCAGCTCCAGGAAAACACTGCCTATTTGCTGAGAGAATCAGGCCTCCTGAGGAGGCCTGGTGAGGAAGAAGGTCATAGTCTTCCTTGGGGCTGGGAGTCTGTGCCTCAGTTGGACCCTGTAACATGGTTTTATAGGCCTTTTGGATTTGTAGGGCTTGGAAAACTTAAATCTGATTTAGGAAAGTAATTAAAATGAGAAAAGCAAGTGGACAATATGGTTAAAGATTTGATGAGGGGCATATAGCTTAGCAAGATGTCAGGATCCAGTTCTTTTAGCAGGAAATAGCAGGAATCACAGCTACCACACACCCAGACACAAAAAGAAAAATGAAAATAAACTTTGTTGCTGGGTCATAAGGTATCTCTGAAAGAAATGACTGGAGGAGTCACTGGGGCTGTGAGAGTATACCTGGGAGTGGCCCAGAGTTGCTGTCAGCATGCAATTTGAAGTAGAAATCGGACAATAGGGAGACTCTGGAGTCTGAGATGTGAAATTCCCACCCACTCACCACACACTGTGGTATGAAATCAGATTGAGGACATGGACAAGATAACTCTAGCCCAATAACACTTTAAGAAGGCTGAAGTGGGAAGCTTATCAGGCAGTAGGAATGACAAGAATACAAACCCAGAGGAGGAGAAGTAAGTCATGGTATGAAGGAGCTGAATGGAATGAAATAAAATCTTCATGGTTGGGTAACTAACTAAAGGTCAGAAAGATAAGTGATTTACTTCAAAGGTCATGGATGAGAGGACTAGGGTTGAAATGTCAGTCTTCCAATAGTAATCCATTGTTTTTTCTTCACTTTTCCACATTTATTCTCTTGTGAAAACCCAGAACTGCACAGAGCAGAGCACTAAATCATGAAGTTACGGTCCCACATAGGAAATTGTATCTCATCCCATCTCTTACCACCAGTTCAGTAAGGTGCTCTGTAACAATCTAAGAAGCTGTGCAAACTACCCTAGCCAGAACATTTCCAAGGCTGAGAGATTCCCCGGGCTTCTGGAGATAGCCTGTGTCAGTCAGCTTCCTGTTACTGTAACAAATACCCGAGGTAAGTCAACTTTAAGAGGAAAGGTTTGTTTTAGCTCACAGTTCTGAGGGATTCAGTCCAGGATCAGTTAGGCTGGCCATTGCACTGGACTTATGTCGAGGTAGCACAGCACAACGAGGAATGTGAGATGGAGCGAATCTGCTCACCTCATGTCCAAAAAGCAAATTAGCAACAGAAGGGATACTAGACTCCTAGTACTCCCTTTAAAAGTTGTCCAGGGCCAGGATTTAGCTAGTGGTTCTGCCGCCTACCTTGCAAGCACAAGGACTCAAATTCGATCCCCGGTAAAAAAAAAAAAAAAAAAATTGTCCATGAGTGACCTCTGTAAGTCCTCCCACATCTTAACAGTTCTATCACCTTCTAATAGCACCAAGCTGGAGCCAAGCTTGAAGACATGGGCCTTTGGGGGACATTTTAGGCCCAATCTACTACACAGTCTAATCCATTATGGCATGAACTGGCACAGATTATTTATATTGAGCTAGTACCTGTGTTCTTGTATCTGGCTCTCTTAGTCCTGCTTTCAAGTTGTATATGTAATCAGTTACTTCCTCTTTCAAATGGATCTTCCAAGTTCTCAAGCATCATTTATTAATCAACAACCCACTGTGGAAAGAGAATTATGTCCATTCCAGGTCATCTCTTTCATCTCCTGGGCATTCCTGGTCCTTCTATACCTGTTTATTTTCATTCTTCTCCGGAATATCTCTAGCTTGTTAACTTATAAATTCCCCTCCTCCCTTTGAATTTCCCCCAGTCATTTGTTTAAGAAGACAACACTATTAGATCCTAGAAAAAGTATTTACTGTATGTCTTAAAGAATGTAAGCTAGTTTGATATTTATATCAACACTACTAATATTAACAACATAATTAGAAGGTGAGTTTGCTGTCCAGTATCACATAAAGGATCCCAAATTGCACGGAAGTGGTTGTTGGAGCACTGTAGAACTAGATTATCAATGTAAACAGAAATAACATACATATAGCTTCGCTCCACTTTCAAACACACTTAAGATAATGATGTTTCTCACCATCATCATCCCTAATACCTATGGAGTGTTTCCAAATGAGCCAGACTTGTAGCAACAACAACTTTATGACTTAGATACCATGACCATTTCTACTTTTCTAATGAGGAGACTGAAGCCCAATGTGTGATGGGCTTTGCTCAAGGAACCAAGGGACAAGTCAGACATTTTTATAGGTAGCAAAGCTGTCCATTATCAACCATACTAGTGTAACGTGCATTTCCTAGCAAGTGATTGATAGGTAAGTGTAAATTTGGGGACCCTCCCAACACATGTCATATTTCCAGCCCACCTCACCTCAACTCTGAATTCTTTTCCTATAAATGATTCCCTTGAGATGATTTTTTCATGCTTAGATCCTTGTAATAGTAACACCTCTGGCACCAGCAGATCCTCAATACAGACTTACTGAATTTACTGTCCCTGGACCTCTCAGTTTTTGTGTCCTGGTAAGATCAGAGGTTTCTGAGTCATGCAACAGGAGTGGAGGAGGATAGAGGAAAAGTGGTGTCACCTGTGTCCTGCACAATGCAGCCCCTCTGCTCCCAGGCCTGCTGCAATGAGGCTGCCTCAAACCCCTGCGTATAGCTGGCCTCTTCTGCCTGGCTTGGAACAGCCATATCTTCTCATTCTTTTTCCCCAGGAGTTAACTGAGCCTCCTCCTTTCTGTCTACTGCTTTCATAGAGGACCTGAACACTAGGGGTTATGGTGCTCTCTTTGAGGCCATGACTCTCTCCAGGAGGAGTTGGGCTGAATGGTATCCACCAAGCTGGGTGGTAGATGAAATCCCTACTCTTACCCCACTGTGCTCAGCTTTAAAACTGAATCTGGATTCCCCAGGCTGACTCCTTCTCGTTCCTCCTTCTCTTCTTCCTCTGCCTCTCTCACTTTTAGAGGTTACCCTCAACTCCAACTCACCCTCCGAGGGACTTTTTAAAATCCTTTTCTATTAGTCATCTTTACCAGCAGTGGGGTAAAATACCTGACACCCCCAATTTAGAGGAGAATATGGTTTATTTTGGCTCACAATTTCAGAGGCTTCCAGGGAGGAACATCACTGTGCAAGGGCGTAGTGAAGGAAAGCTGCTCACTGCATGGCAGCTGGAAGCAGAGAGGGCAAAGCAGCTTGTGAGGAAGGGACCTGGGCCAAACATACATCTTTCTAGGCCACACCCCCACGACCCACGTCCTCTATCCAGGCCCAACTGCTTAACAGCACATTCAGCTATGAACTCATCGATGGAGTAAGCCATGGATGGTTTTAAAGCCCCCATGATCTAATCATCTTCAAAATGCCCCATCTCTAAACACCTGAGCTTTCAGAGCGACATTTTTTATCCAAATCATAACACCTGTTCTCAGCCTGTTCACCAGCTTCTCTCAGTGATTCAGACAAGCATGCCCACTCCTCATAAGCTCCCACATTCCCCACTTTTGCATTTTAGGGGCCACATGTTGACAACCAATGTCCAGAGTGACTGCATTCCACTAACTTAGTTTGAGGGAGTGAAAATAAGGCTGCTAATTATCTAGTTTCTGGTGGTTTAAGGCAGGTCTGAGTGGGAATGTTTTAGTTCAAGCTCCTGTAACAGAGTTCCATAATCTTGGTGGCTTGAAGCAACAGACATTTGTTTCTCTTGGATCTGGAGGCTAAAGTCTGAGATCAGGGTGCCACTGTGGCCAGTTCTGGTGAGGGCTCTCTTCTGGGTTGCAGATCGCCAACATCACATCGTATCTTCATGCGGCAGAAAGGGGTCTAGAATTCTCTGTTGTCCCTTTTATAGGAATTGAACCCTTATAATTGCCTCTGATGGACCCCATCTCATGCCACAATCCTGGGAGTTAGAATTTCAATAGGAAGTCTGAAGAGGACACAGTCTACTGCAGAGTAGAAACCTGGAGTGAAGTATTACATTTGTGTATCTAAATCCCCATGACTGTCAACTGCTGATCTAGCGAGGATGCCATCCCTTGACTAGAAGTGTAATAACACTTTCAGGAAGGTCTCTAAAGTAGCCCTGTACGGCTATATCCCGAGTAAATATGACCTGGGATGAGCACCTCTCATCTGCTCAATGTGGATTTTTGGACATCGTTCATAACCAGTACCTCTTTCCAGCAAGTGATTTAGAGTGGAACAGTAACTTACTCAGGTTGGGGGATAGTGGAACAGCTCCTGTCTGCCCATGAATAAATAATGAGTCAACTAAGCTCAGAATCAACCACAAGTGCTCAAGAACTTCACTTGCTCCTCTTTAGGCTGTCCCTTCATCTGCATACAATTCTATTTTTTTTTTCCAGGAAGGGGAAGAGGGGATCTTAAATTGGGTACTTGACAAGGATTCCGGATTACCAGATTAGGACTCTAGGAATCTTCTTCTCATAAGTGGCTCCTGATCCTTTGAAGAAACTGTTAGGATTCTGCAAACTGTGAGTGGAGGTCAGTGAGTGTGGACTTCCCTGATAAATCACTCTCCAGTGAGGCCAATGCTGGACCTGCTGATCTCTGGCGGACTTTGGCCCTGGAAAGACTGGACCTCACCTTCAAAGGGCTCTGATCCAGAGTTGTAAAGAGGGCTTTGAATAGGATCAGAAGGTGGACACCCTCAGGAAGCTTTGTAGCCAGTTACATGGAAACTTGGTACAAACTTGAAACATGAGTGAACCTGTCAAAGGTAGAGCTGGGATTTGTTTTAAGCAGCAACTCCTGTGTCTTTTGTCAGAGAATTAGGGAAATTCTTCACTTACAACTGGAAGCAAAGGGCCAGCTAGGTAGCACAGCAACCTGTGGAAACACAAGGGTGTGAAGGCTAGGTAACAATGATGGGGTCCTCTAGTGCCAGAGAGAGAGAGAGAGAGAGAGAGAGAGAGAGAGAGAGAGA
>NW_022900928.1:126671328-126681355 GCF_012274545.1 Fukomys damarensis
GAGAGAGAGAGAGAGAGAGAGAGAGAGAGAGAGAGAGAGAGAGACAGAGAGAGAGAGAGAGGGAGGGAGGGAGGGAGAGGGAGAGGGAGAGGAAGATGGTGGTGAGATTAGTGGTGAAGCAGGAGGAAACCTAAGGCACTGTTTAACTGTTTTTTTTTTCAGTACCAGAAATCGAACTCAGGACCTTCCACTTGCAAGGCAGGCGAAGCATCACTGAGCTAAATCCCTGACCCCTACTAAGGCACTATTAACAAAATAAAGTAGACCCAAACAGTTCTGCAACTTCATCTGTATCCTGGAACATTCTGAAGCCTGGTTTGGCCGGCAGGCACAGAGGCCACTTTTTATTTTAGAGAATTTAAAACTTAAAGGAGAAGTTGCAAGAATCATATGTGTAACTCTCCAAAAGGAATCCTTTACCCAGATTCAACCTCATGTTCATTAGCTTTATAAATTTTATTGATCTATCGAGACACATACATGTCATGTGGGTAATTTTTTTCAAAATTATTTGAGAATTGATTAGATATCATGCCTCCTTTATCTCAAAAGAAATCAGCATGTCTTTCCTAATAAAAAGGACATTCTCTTACATAACCACAGTACAACAGTCAAAGCCAAGCAACATGCTATGAGCTGAACCACTATTCCTATTCAGATTTCATTCATTGTCCTAATGATGTCTTTTATAACTAATTATTTCTGGTCCAATGTACAAGATCACCCAGTGCATTTAGTTGGTTTATCTGTTCAGTGTGTTCAATCTTTTCTTTCTTGACTTTGAAAGTTATTTTGTACAGTGTCCTAAGTTTGGTTTGCTCTGCCTGTGAGAGATAAGATTTATTAAGGGCAGCAAAAGTCAGTAGAGTTAATTGTGATTTAATTGTTTCCTTATGGTCAGTTAAATGTTTCCTTATAATGAATTCTGGGCAGGACTTTTGAGAAGTGCTGTGTTCTCTTCTCTGTCCCTAAGCAGTAGGTAGTGGCTGTCACTTTGTCTCAGTAATGGACGTGCTACTTTGATCACAGGGTTTACATGATATATATATATCCAATTTCTCTATGGTTAAATTACTTTTCCAGGGCCCAGGATTTAGCTCAGGTACAAAAAAAAAAAAACTTTTCCAAAGGCCACTTGTTTTTGAGATGGGGTCTCATTGTGTTGCCCAGGCTGGTCTGGAGCCAGCAATCCTTTTGTTTCAGCCCTCTAGCAGCTGTGATTATAGGCATGGACCACAACACCCAGCCAAAAGCCAGGAGCTTAAAACAAAAACGTGTAAACCAAATTCACCAACAACTTCCTCCTTTCCCTAAGATGAATTCTTTGTTGCTCTTTACTTAAACCTTTTCCTTTAATGACTGGAAGCATTGTGAGTAGGAAGGAATCTTAGATTTCACATGGTTTCCCGTTTCCCAAGTGTGGGATGGTAAAGCTGGTAAGACAAGACAGTCGCAAAGATGGTCTGACTGAAATGATCTTTCCAATCTTCTGAGCACAGCCAGTGGAAAGGCTCAGTAGGCTGCTAGCCTGTTTTGTAAACTTCTCAAATAGCTGATATTTTTTTCCTTCTTATAAAAAATAAATAAAGGCAGAGTCTTGGTTTAGAGTCTTTGTGGGGCAAAACTAGTAATGCAAGAGCCTTTAAAAAAATTGCACATATTTGAACCCACTCTTTGAAAATTATATGAAACTGTCATTTATAACAGTGACACGATTTTCCTCTTAAATTACACTTTTTTTTTCCTCATTGAGTTTATTGGTACATTTTAGGTATACAGTACAGTTACATTCATTACTGGGATCTTGTACCTCTACATGACAGGTCTTGGTTCTCATTTTTCCACTTGTCCCTGCCCTCTCTTCACCCCCTCCTCCCCTCCCCATTTACACACATTTTATTTCCATGTTTTTTCATTTTTTCCTATTTGTTTCCTTTCCCGTATTACCTTTCCCCTAACCTTCCCACTTTCCCTACACCTTTAGCCCTTTTCTTCCTATTTCACATTGTCAATTATCTCATTAGGATCTTATGTACTTTCATGGTTTATTCACACCAGAGTTAAGTTACACTTTAAAAGGTGAAGTAAAATAAGTGAGTCGATTTAAGTAAATGTTAAGATCTTCAAGCAAACTCACCTATGGAGACACGGTGGCCCTCTCAGCCCCTTGATTCCCTGCACCTCAGAACCCCATGTCTACACTGCAGGCCGCCCGCCTGTATTCAACCCCTTCCCCGCGCCGGGCAGTCTCTGCGCATGCGCACGTGCGACCCGCTGCTGTTTGGCGGTTTCCATGGCTACGAAGCCCCTCAGCCTGAAACCCCAGAGCGAGAAAATGAGGCTGAAGAGCTTCCTGCTGCGGTATTACCCGCCAGGTACGGGCTGCCCACACCTGGCCCAGGGGCCTGGACTCCGTGGGAGGGTCCGAGGGAGCCGGGTGGTGGGGGGTAGGGGGCGGGCGCCGGTGTCCCCACTGAGAGACTGGAGGGACGCGGCGAAGGACTTTCCCCAACTTGGGCGCTCACACCCGAGATCATGGGCGATTTGGTACCTCAGAATTTTTCAAGGGACTCTTTCAGGCAGTCTTTCATCTTTTAAATGTGCCGTTTCCTGGTTACTGAGGAGTGAGGGGGTTCGCTGGGCGGGGGAGGTGTCCGATAACCCGAGAGAGATACCGGTTCTGGAAGGGGAGACAATCGCAGGACCCCGCTGGTTTTCATTTAAATGCACCAGCGTAATCAGGTTAAGGTGTGTGGAGCAGGACAAGAGAAACTGATACTCAGCAAAGCATATTACACCAGTGGTTATATTCTAGTCTGTGTGTATCCACCAGTCAGCACCTCTTCGTGGTGCCGGGAGGAACTGAGGCCTTGAGCATGCTAGGATGCAAAGCTACTCCCAGGCTCCTCAGTAGGGTTTATCGAAACAGCCACCTGCTTATAAGCTTTATGTTCCTTGTGCTCTGACCTTGAAGAAGCTCATAGTCCTTGACTCCAATAAATTAATTGTGAAATAAATCCATCAAATGCTACAGTTTTAGCGTAGGATATCCTCTTCTGGTCCTCTTTTTTATCTATGCCCCCTTTTGAGTATTCATGAAGTCCACAGACAACCGAGCTTGTTAGGGACAAAAATCGGAGCAGAACTCTTGGCTTCTAATTCAGAACTCATATTCAAAATAAGAAGAATATATTTTTTAAAAAGGCCACAAAACGTGCCACAGAACAAAGATGACTGAAATACAGTTAACGGTAGGCTTGGAGAAGAGGTGGTCTAAAGATTTCAGACAAGGGTGGGATCACTTTGATCAAAGATAGTTTCATGAGGGCTGGGACTTGAAGAATTGAAAGGTAAACATCTTACTTTTCCCCAACAACATAGCCAGCTGTTTAATAACAGCTTTACCAAAATGTGTAAAAGACAGAGCTCTTGTAATTTTTTTTCCTCGGATCCCATCCCGATTGTATTGCTTTTTCAGACTGTGCCCTGTCTGTGGATAGCATCACTGCCCACACAGTGTTTTCAGGCCTTGGAGGTCACCCCCTTATTTCTCCCTTCTAGTTCCTCACTGACCTCTGCATTCTGTTTTCCGTGGCATCAACACAGCCTGTCAGCTCTCCTTCCAAAATATTCTGACTCCATCAGATTATCCCTCTTTCTGCAGCACAGTTTTCTTGACTCACATCCCATTCCTTCCAGATTCCACTGCAGTCCTCCCCTGTGTTCTGGCAGCCATCCCCTCTTGCTAGGCCACTCAACTGGATTCATCCTCATCCCCCACGGTCTGTCTGCCACTAGCAGCGAGTGGAATCTGAATGAGGCATCTCTGATAGTCTCCTATTATACTTAGCGTCTGCACAGGATTTGGCTGAACCTGCTCTGTATAATCTCACTGTTCTACCTTCTCTTGTACTTAAGGCTCCTTTAACAGTCCTTTCAAGACTTAACAGAGCACTTTTTACTCCTTTCCCTAGACCAAGGTTGGCCTCTTTTTTTTTTGTTGGGTTTCAGTCAATGTAAGCAAGCCAGAGAGACCTCCAAAGTATCCTTCACTGATTTTATGCTATGCTAGTTTTTATTATATCCATCATGACCTGCAATATATTTACTGTTTACATTTTATTATTATTTATTGGTACCAAGGATTGAACTCCAGTCCTTGCACTTGCAAGGCGGGCGGTGAAACCACTGAGTTAAATCCCAGCCCAATTGTTTATGTTGTAAATGTCCAACTCTTTCCCACAGAGTGTAAACTCCAGGAGAACTAAGACATTGTTCTTTTTTTCACTGCTATATTTTTAACTCCCAGAAAAGAGTCTGGGATGTAGGAGGCATTCAGTGTTTGTTGAATGAATGCATGAATGTGGATTATAAAAGAGGTCTGTTCAAGCACAGGAACCGTTGTGAATAGATGTCCGGAGTCTCAAGGGATTGTGATTCTGTCTCCCTGCAAGAATGAGCTGGCACTGCAGCTTTCTCCAACATGAAGCTCGCATTTGGTAGACAAGAGGGAGACATTTGTATTTTTCTTCTTAGAATCCAATTAAAATGACAGGAAAAAGCTCAAGATAGGAGGGTGCAGCCTGTAGGAAATTGCATTAAGATTAACACCCTGTTTTCCTTAAGCCCGCACAGTTTGCTTTGGCTATACTTGACTGTACCAGTGGTGGTTCCCACGAATAGTAACAATAAATGAATGCCAGGCCTTCATCCCTTTGTTACGGAATATGGGTTGAAATGTGGGTTCTGAGATAGAATGCTTGACTCTTGCCCCATCATTTTTCCATTGGGCAATTTGTTTGAATCCATGAAGCTGTCAGTCATCTTGCAGTTTGCTGACACTTTCCAGCTTTAACATATTAGTCTTTTTCCCTTGAGAGTAAACCTCCTTGAAAGAGAATTCTTCCCTCAACTTCTCTCTTCTTTGCACAGTTAAGCTTCACTCCCTCATGTTTTCATTTTTCCTGGTCCCCTGAAATCCCTGTTCACAGTCCCCAGTGACTTCCGTATTGCTGGGTCCATTGGCCCTGTCATGGTCTCACCTCTCTTGACCTGACAGCAGCATCTGGCCCTTTTGAACATAAAGACCTGAGCTCCTTTGTCTTCTACTCTGTTTTCCTCTCTACCCCAGTGTCACTCTTTCTTCATCAAGCTTTTTGGTTCTTCTCACTGATCTTCTAATGTGGGAGTGTCTGACGTCTTTGACTTCGGACTTCTCTTTTCTACTTACTGTCATTTTTTGGACAGTTTCATCTTCTCTCAAGGCTGAAAATTTTTCCTGAGCAGCCCTGAGGATCTTCCAGTCAAGTTACATCTCATATAGGTTGGGGTATCCCTCCTCTATGGTCTTCCCATCTCAGTTAACTGCAGCTCATGCCAAAATTGTGGACTCATCCTCGTATGCTCTCTCTCTCACATTCCATGTTCAGTCCGGTGATTAATCCTATCAGTCTGCCTTCAAAGTATGCATGGAACCCAATAACATCTGCCCACCTCCATCACTTGCATTCTCGGTTGCTGAAGCTTCCACCCTTCTCCCACTTCAGTCTGTTTTCAATACAGCAGCAGGAAGACTCTTGGAAGATAAACCTGACTGTGTTGTTCTGTTGAAGGCTAAGATCACCAAGATCCCCAGGACCTTCCCCTTTTGCATCTCTGACACCACCATTTCCTAGGTCTCCTCTGTTACCTCTTCTTTTCTGGGCCAAGTGTGTCCCCACCAGGTTCACTGTAGTTGCTGTTCTTTTTACCTGGAATAATCATCCAACATCAATAGATGTCCATTAGCTATGGACATTTGCATAATTAGTGTCCCTACATTTTTAAGCTCTTTTTTCAAAAGTGAACAAAGTGAAGACTTAGATGACCTCCCTTTTAAAATTGCCCTTTTCTCAAAGTATTTCACAGCCCTCTTCCTTGCTTTGTCTCTTCTTCTTAGGACTATCTCATTCCAACACATGGTAATAACTGCTCATTTTTGTTACTTAACCTTCCCCAATAATATTAGAGCTCTGTAAAGGCAGAGACTCTGCTGATTTTGTTTACTAAAATATCTCTAGCACCTACAGTAGAGGTTGGTGCATAAAATAGGCACTTACATATTTGTCCAGTAAGCACATTTGATGAGATGGGCTGTGTTAAATACAATGCTTAGAACTCTGGAAACATGAACAGGTGAAATAAATGATCTGTGTCTGCCCTGAAAGTCAACAATTCTAGTAGCAATTACAGATTCAGATAAAGTTCTAGAATGCAACTAGTACCTTAATGATTACCTTATAATGAGATTATATTACTTAACATACTCAGATATTTAATTTCTGAATTCCAATCTTTGATGAGCCATACTGTCAGCAAGATACTGTTGAATAGCATGTGGGTGTTTCAATAACATTTTCAAGTAGGAAAAAGTCCCACCGCTGAATCATTGCCACTCAGGAGCAATTTTGTTTGGCCTTCTAATCTTCTGATTTCAGTCCTCCCACTTTTATAGAGTAGCATATAAATCTGGAATCTCGGTTAGCACCTGTTGAATTCATCCTAAATGACTGAAAGTACACAGCTGTGATATGGTTAATTAAAGGAGGGAAACTCCCTTTCTGTCTTGGTCACATTCGTTGATCTCTGTTCTTGGGTTTGTCAATGGTAATCGCTGTCTACTTGCTTTCCAACTGAGTCAGTCAACCTCTGTCTTTTCTATTTTAACAGGATAATATTCTGAGCACTTTAAACACTTGTGTTCATTTCAGTAAAAAAATGCTAATATCTTTTGAATCATAGTTTTAAATCTATATTGCCAAGTTTTGAGGGTAGAAGCTCCTTACTCATGTAATTTGGGAAATTAATACTTACTTAATTCATAGCTAAGAGACAATCAAGAACATTAAGATGTTATGGAATTAATCATTGAGGAAAGACATGTCAATATCTTTGTCTATTTTCTGTTTATTTTATTTATTTTTGAAATCAATTTTATTGGTGCATTTAATGTATATAGTGACGTTCATTGCTGGAAATTTGTACCTTTACATAATCCATCTTGGTTCTTATTTTTCTCCCCATCCCCCTGTCCTCCCTTCAACCCCTCCCTCCCTCCCTATCTACAAAGACTTTGTTTTCATTATTTTTGATTTGCTCATATGAATTCCATTTCCTTCCATTTGTATTCTGCCCAGCACACATCACAGCCTTTTGCTCATATTGGAACTCAGAGACTGTGGGAAAGATGAAGACACTGCACTGATATTTTGTCACAGTGAGGCAGCTAAATGAACACATTGCAGATACTGCTCTTCATTTTCTAGATCCATGTGCATAGAGCTCAGATGTTCACTAGTCAGCCTAAGCCTTTGAGCATTATTCATGTTGATAGAAACAAGATAATGTCGATTGGGAAAAGCAGCCTTTTGCTAATTTGTTTGCTAAAATTTTTAATGCTTTTCCTTAGGCTATTAGATTATACCATGTGAATTGTCAAGTACTATTGTTTTAAGATCTTTTTTGGAGTTATAGATTATTATTATTTTCTCCTTATTTATATCATTTATTTACTCAGATATTTATTGAATTCTTACTTTCTTCAATAATTAGTAGTGTGGCCAGGCATGGTTGTGCATGCCTGTAATCCCAGCACTTGGGAGGCTGAGGCAGGAGAATTGCTGTGAGTTCAAGACCAGTCTGGACTACATATTGAGTTTCAGGCCAATCTCAATTACATAGTGAGACTCTGTCTCAAAACAACAATAACAACAACAACAAATTAGTAGTGTGTACTAAATACTTTTATATATACTGTGAAAACTTTATAAGAACAGGAAATGATTCTTGATAACAGTGTCTCCCATCTATGTAGACTTTGTAACTTTCAAAGGATTATATTTTATGTGGGTTAAATACCCTTGTGGGGATTTTGTTCCTTTAGAGTTTATATTCTAATAATATAGACCACTATAGTTCTTTTTCCATTTTTAATTTTTCTTCCTTTCAGAAAAATTTTGTATTTTTTTTTTCTTTTTTTAGACAGGGTATCACCATGTTGTTCAGGTTAGCCTTGAACTTATTATGTAGTCTAGGCTGGCCTCAAATTTGTGGCAATCCTCCTGGTTCAGCCTACCGAGTGCTGGAATTACAGGCAAGTACCATCATGCTCTGGTTTATTTATTTATTTTTACTTTTTAATTACAAAGGGAGTATTCATTTATAAACAAATCTTGTAAAATACATAAAAGATCAAGACTACACTCATCCTCTTCAAGGTGTGGTGGCTTTTTTAAAAAAGCACATAGAGCCTGTGCCCCGATCCACCACAGGAAGAAGAGCCACGCCTGCTCCTGACTCAGCCGCCAGCGCTCAAGTGCCGGGAGGTAGCCTGGGCCCCGATCCACCTAGGGAAGGAGAGACACGCCTGCTCCCCAACCAGCCGCCATCGCTCAAGCACCAGGAAGATAGCCACGTGGGCGCCTCTGAACTCCCATAAGTCCCCCCTCCTGCACTCTCAGACCTCCTGACTGTGCCAGTCTTTGGACCCACTCTGCAGAGGCAGAGGTGGTCATCAAGGGTATTTTTCTGAGTTCCCAACTTTGAACATCTTTAAAGAAAGGGCATGGGAAATCTGTAATAGAATGTTGTGGAGTTCAACCATTCAGAAGGTTGGGGAACTCAATCTGGGCCTTGCAGCCTGAGGTCACTCTGCATCATGGTGTTCAGCCATCAGCCAGCTGAGACCAGGGGACTTGCATCCTCGCTCGGTCTGAGCCATTAAATGGTAAATACACTGTATTGAAATTTTGTTCACTGCAGACATGTTCTGGACTGCTTCTTGATTTCAATTTAATTCAAATGATTTAAGGGTGATAGACTAGTGACTACCACAGGTGGTCAGTGTCCAAATTGTGCTTGATCTTAATGTGTTGCTGATTGTATCAGTTGGGATAAAGCATTGCTGTTGATTTGATGAGCTGTTTCTCTGATGTTATGAAGATGAGAATGTCTGTGGGTCATTAGAAACACAGAAGCTAGGGTGCAACTATATCAGGAAGATTTGGGTGATACCCCAGAGATTAAACCAAGGACAGTCCGACAACAAAAATAAAAATGAAAAAACACTTAAGCAAGACACAAGTACAGACTTCCAGTTCACCATTGGCAAACAGTAGGGCAAATGAGGGTGAAAAGGCCGATAGTGAACCACCAGGACAGCCTGAACTCAAAGCACAGGAAGTAACAAAACAGATCAATCAGGCTTTAGAAAAATTCAAAACAGAAATAATTTCCCAGATAACCATAGAGATAGTGAGCAAAATGGAAGCCACGATTCGAGACTCTAGAGCAGAAACTGCCAAAAAATAGATGAGCTCAGGACCGATAGAAGCCATGAAGGCCCAGCATAAGAAAGAAATGGAAAAAATAAATGCCCAACATAGGAAAGAAATGGAATCCATAAAACAGATTCAAACAGATAGATATCCAGGAGATTAAGCACTCCATAGAAAGTGTACGCAACAGAATAAAAAAATGCGAAGATAGACTCTCAGATATAGAAGATAAAATTGCAGTCAGTGACCATGAAAAGAGAGGTCTCTTAAAAACAGTAAGGGATCATGAGAAATCGATCCAACAACTCCTAGATGATGCAAAGAAGAATAACATAAGACTGGTAGGAATACATGAAGTAGCAGGAGAAAATACAAGTGACTTTAAAAAGCTGTTCGCAGAATTAATGACAGAAAACTTCCCAAACAGAGGGGAAGAATTTGACATTCAGATAACTGAGGCATATAGGACCCCAACTAGCTACAATAAAGAAAAATCTACACCTAGACATATACTAATCAGGATCCCAGAAACCCAACAGAAGAACAAAATACTACAAGCAGTAAGAGAAAAGAAACAAATCACATGCAAAGGGAAGCCCATTAGAATCAAAGTAGACTTTTCAACACAAACCCTTGGGGCAAGGAGGGCCTGGAATGAGATATTTCAAGTACTAAAAGAGAACAACCTCCAACCTAGACTGATGTATCCTGCA
>NW_022900928.1:126682347-126713866 GCF_012274545.1 Fukomys damarensis
AACACATCATACTAAATATGTAGGGTCATATCTATGTGGGTTTGATTACAGAAACTAATAAAGTATTCTCTAAATAATGAAAAAAAAGAATAAGATAAGACTATAAGAGCAAGAAGCAATTTAAATATGTTCAGGGACCATTTTTATCTCCAGAATTAAGGATTATTTTAATGTTATATCATTGCTTTTTCTCTTTTACTTTCCTTTTTAGTTTTATTTTAGTATTCCCTATTTTTAAAGTTCATACAGAGATTTCTTTAACTGAAATACCGAATAGTTTCTTTGGTGTGAAAAACTGTAACAGTAAACAGGATCCTAATGAGATAATTAATAATGTGAAATAGGAAGTAAAGGGCTAATGGTGTAGGGAAAGTGGGAAGGGTGGGGGAAAGGTAATAAGGGAGAGGAAAAAAATATGAAAAATGGAATAAATGGAAATAAACTGTAAATGGGGAGGGGAGGAGGAGTTGAAGGGAGGGCAGGGACAAGGGGAAAAATGAGAATCAAGACCTATTATGTAAAGGTACAGAATCCCAATGATGAATGTAACTGTATTGTATACCTAGATTGTACCAATAAACTCAATAAAAAGGAAAAAAAGCACCTAATATATCAACTAGTAGTTGTGAGAAGGCCTGTTTTTCAAGGTTACTGTTGAGTACTATTAATTTTTATAATCTTTGTTAATCTATTGGATACAAGTTTTGTCTATTTCACTATATACTTTTTCGTATTAATGAAGTGTTGTGTATTTGCTGATCATTGTTTTCATTTTCAAATTGATTACTGTATTTGGGCCTTTGTTCATTTTGCTGTCAGAATCAGCTTTAGAGTTCTTCATATTAAGTTCTCTAATCTTCGTGTTTATAGTGAAATATTTTTGGTAATCATCATTTGTCTTTAATCTTGTGGTATCTCTTACTCTGTAGATATTTAAAATGTATTTTAGACAAATATATCAATTTAAAAAATTTTAGCTATTACTTAAAATGATGCTTACAGACACTAAAATATAAGCATGTTCTGTTGATTGGATTATTCTATATTTTATTTTCAATATTAACATCTCTAATCCAACTAGAATATATCCTTGTACATTGTGTGTGGTAAAAATCTATTTTTAACATTTCTTCAAAACATATAACTGATTATTATAACATATGTATTCATCAATTCATCCTTTCTCCAGTAATTTGAAGTGTTACCTTCACCTTATTTAAAATTTTTCATGTGTCAATAATTCTGAGATGTTCATCAATTTTGTATCAGAACCAACCATACCTTATTGTTTTACAAGTCATTATCATATCTGGTAGAATAAATTTTTAACTTCCAAACAACAAACTCCAATTTCAATTCCATAAATATAATTTTACATTTTTACTGTATTGAGTTCTATCATCCAGAAATGTGTCTCTTTATTTTCCTCAATTTTCTTTTATATCCAGTAGTTTGGCTAAGTCTTATACATTTTTCATTGATTTATATGTAGGTATTATATTGTTTCTTTTGCAGTTGCAAATGTGATATTAGTATTAATTGCACCTTCATTTGTTGATATATCTATTTTTTAAATCTACTTCCAATCTTAAATAATTGCATTCTACTTCCCATTTTAAATGTAAGCCCTCTTCAATTCTTTCTAGAACTCAGACCATATAAACAGATTTTTAAAATGTAATATCTCTATTTCTGAAAAGTTCAATGTGGAAAAAGCTACTCCTTTTTATTCTAAGAAAATAAGAATAGAATTTTTAGTGGATGGCTCTCCACAGAATCTTTTCTTTTCTCTTTATAAGTTTGTTTCTCAGACTACAGAAAAAGAATTTGGTTTCAGGTGTTTTGTGCAAAAGAATTACTTCTTGGGGGAGGTGCACCCAAAATAAAACTACACCAAACTAATCTTTTAACTTCAGCTGTTTGCCTGGTGTGGTCTGATGTTTTGGGCACTTTCTTGAGTCATTAAAAGAATTTTGAATGATTTCTTTTTCTGTTCTAAGATGTTCTTATACAACAGCTGTTTGGGTTACCTGTGTAGGTTTTGCCACATCAGTGCAGTGAGACTGTGTTGAGATGAATTCTTTCTAAGACTGCACCTGTTTAACTGATTAAGTGGCAGGGTCTACTACTGACAGAGGAACTCTGGAGAGAAGCAGGATTGGAATGGAAGAACATGTCGGAGGTGAAGGCAAATCACCTACATGTCTGGAACTCATAAAAGATCTAGGCTGGAGAGTTACAGTTAGTAATTGGTGCATTGACAGTGATTAAAGCTGTGGGCATAGTTAAATTTAAGTAGGAAGAGAATATCAAATAGAAGAAAAGAATTCCTAGACCTGGCTCCTAAAGGCATTCAGGATTTATCAGTAAAGGAGAATGAAAACTAGCACAGTCATTGGAGAAGGAGAAAGAGGAAGATATTTCATAAAAGCCTAGAGAAGATATATTTGAAGAAGAAGGGTTTTGGCTGTGTTGATTGCTACGGAAAGGCCGAATGTGTATAATGTAAGAAATGTATTAGTCACTTTACCATTTCTGGGACAAAATTTCAGACACCCACAGCTTAAAGAAAGAGTGGTTTATTTTGGCTCAGAGTCTAGTCCATGGTTGGCTGGCTTGAAGGCAGAAACACAGCAGAAGGGCAATGGCAGAGAAAAGGTATTCGATCCATGGCAGACAGGAAGTAGAGAGCAGAGCAAGGACCCAGGGACTAAGGGTACACTTTCCTGGGCCACACACCCCGATCTTCTGATCAGGCTGTACCTTCCAGCAGCACAGTCAGCTGTGAGCTCGCCTATGGATTAATCCACTGAGGAGCACAGCGCTCCCATGATCCAGTCACCTTCCAAACACTAGAGGCTTTGGAGGACGTTTTAGATCTAAACCAGAGAAGAGAATGTCAACTGAGCTTAAATCTTATGCCAGTGGTCCATGGAGGTGTAAGAATTATATGATAGGTTTTCTATCCTAGTAGTTGTTACAGCTCCACGAGGAATTCCAGTGCAATTTAGATAATACAGAGTGACTATGGGAACCACGTCACAGATAGTTTTTGACTAATAATTAGAAAATAAGCAATGATCATTTAGACTTTCTATACGCCAAGTGCTTTGTATATATGTTGTACAATCTCAACCTTCAAACTCGCCATTTTCCACAGGTAAGGAAACTATGTTTAGAGATTACTTTGCTAGTATGAAAAAAGTAAGGTATTAAATTGTAACTCAGACTTGATTCTCTCTGACACCAAGGACATGGTTTTTCAACTCTGCCACATTCTATGACAATGATCTAGGCTTTTGAAAAGTAAATGTGGGGATTGGATAGCATTTGATCTGAAATGCTGTGGGAATCATAGGTATCACGTCAAGTTATTGTCTGAAGCGATGATTCGTAAGGTGTAGGGGACCTCCGAGGCCTTTGACCCATTCAGGGGTGGCACAAAGTCAAATCTGTCTTTATAAAATAGCAGTGAGATGTTATTTGCCTTTGCACTTCTTTGACATCTGCGCTAATGGTTCAAAAACAAAGGACGTTCAAAGTGCCCAGTCTTACTCCAAGTCAAAGTAGCATTAGCAACTCCGATGATGTTCATTATATTCTTCACTGGCACATTTTTCATGCAGTGAGATGTTGATATATTAGTGTGTGTCCTTTGAATTTCTGGGTGAAGAGGTGGGAAGCACTCATAAAGCACTTTTGAGCCATGCAACACCATAATCATCTGGTGGAAAATACTTGTGTGGTTGTTTGTGTTGTCGAATGGACTAGCTGGCTTCTCATGAAAGACTATTTTTCCTTCAAGCACAGCCAGATAAGTGGGATTTTTCAGATTTGGGCATTTGGCAAACATTTTCTTGAAAATGAGCAGAGCAAGCCAGAAAGATTCAAGTCAAGCTGTCAGCATTTCTTGCCAGTGATAAAAATTTAAAATTTTAATCCAGAAGCAAAATTTCAGAAAACTTAAATCTGCCACCATGATCTTGACAGCTTGTCAACAGTAAAAGAGTTTTCTAATGACAGAGATTGGAAGTGGCATTAATGAATGCAATCTTTTATATTGTATGGTGAAATATGTCAACATTTAGAAAATATGCATAACTCAGTGAGAAGCTATTTTTCAATTATGCACGGATAAAAGATCTTTTGAAAACATGAGGCAGATTGATGGATTTCAGTTTAACGGTAGAGAAGAATTCACTGATAGGGTTTCAGATTCTACCTTGAGAATAATCTTTAGGAAACTATCATTTATTATTAAGTAGTACCAAAGTAGTATAATTATCTGAAAAGGCTGTTAATATGCTCCTTCATTTTCCAACTACATATCTTTGTATGATCAGATTTTTTCTTACATTTCATCAAAACAACATATGGTAACATCTTGAATGCAAGAGCAGAATTGAGAATCCAGATGGCCTTAAATAAGCCAAATATTAAAGATATTCTCAAAAGTGTCATACAGCGTTACTCACTGTATTTTCTTTTTTTTACTTTTGGTTTTGGGAAGCATGGCTCTTTTATGTATGTTAACATGTAATAAGTCTGCTATAAAACATTTAATAAATATTTTTAAAGTCTCAATTTTAATTTTTGATATGAAAAATATTATAAAAGAAAACTTTTATTGTGTCCTAAACAGTTTTTAAAAGTAAAGGGAGGGTTTTTTTTGTTGTTGTTGTTGTTGTATTGTTTTGTTTTTTTGACACCAGGGGTTGAACTCAGTTCCTTGCGCTTGCCAGGCAGTCAGTGGAACCACTGAGCTAAATCCCCGGCGCAGTAGAGGGAGGTTTTGAGGGCTACACTTGCATTTAGAGGTTTTGGTGCCACATTCACAGGTTGTACAGTAAGGCAGCTGTCTTCAGTCTGTTTTCTCTCCACTTTTCAGAATGAGTCTCTTCTTTACTTTTCTGTCTTCAGGATTACTAACTACATCTTTTATAATCACTACTCTTCCCTTGAGACCATTCAGCATACTTTTAATTTAAATTATAGTTTTAAATTCTATAATTTCTATTTGGTTCCACTTCTACTTATTTCCCGAGGTTCTCCATTTCTTCATTTATTTCAAGTGGATTTGTGGTTGTTGAGCCATTTGTATGGTAACGATTTCAGAATCCTTGTGGGATAATACCAACTCTCCTCATTCATCTCAGTACTGGTGTTGGTTGACTGACCTTTTCTGACTCTCTGTGTGACAGATGATATTTTGTTGTATTTTGCATATTGGTGCCTGTTGATTGCCTCTCCTTGGTTTTAGTGTGATGGAAGAATTTTAATGTGTCCTGCACTTTTTGATTAATATGTTAAAAGACTCCTGATCCTATCTAAGTCTTCTGTTTTAGCAGATCATCACCTGGTTTAGATTTAGCGTAAGTTCTGATCTGCATTTGTGGGCTTTAGTTGCAATGATGGTTTGGTTTTCTGAGCACTTGCAATCGTATTCTGCTGTGCTTTGCTTTGCTGTGCTGGTTGTGGACCTGGGGTTGAAGATGGGAGCTTTGCTGTTGGCAGTGTTACAGTGCCTGGTGCATGTGCTGGGGACTGGGACAGCCCTTGGCTTCCACCCATGAATGAGACAGCTGGCAGGAGCCCCGGTTGTGAGACAGGGCTTTGGTCTGCTGTTATTTCTTTGTCTGGCTTTCCTTTTCCTGGTCTTTTGGGTACAGAGAGCAAGCTTTTCTGCTCTGTTGTTTCTAGCCTATGCTTTTTGATGATTCCTGGCTGCAAATACCTTGGTACCAGATTTTTAGAATAAGGAAGATAAAAAGAAAAGTCAGAACTAGGCACACGCTCTGACCCTCGCTTTGGGAGGCTGAGGCAGGAGGATTGCAATATCAAGGTCCACTGGGGTATCTTAGGGAAACCTTGTCTCAAAAAAATAAAAAATGAAAAAAGGGCTGGGTTCAGTGTTATGGCCCTGGGCTCAGAACCCAGGACCATACAAAAGCAAAAACAAAACAAAGCAAAACAACAACCACAGAATTCAGGTACTTCTATGTTTCCACTTCTTGTGAGGCATTTGGTCATTCCATCTTCTTCTAGCCCACTATTAATTATTTGTTATCATTGTCATTTAAATCATTTCAAAGGAATTGAGAGGGAAAGATGAAGAAAAATTCTCCACAACCTTGGTTGCAAGCACTACTGCATATTTTTATGTTGAGAAATTAAAAATCTGAGATTTTTTTTTTTGCTGTAGGCAGTCATTATTAAGTGTTATATGCTTGTTTTTCTTACAGGAATTATGTTGGAGTATGAAAAACATGGAGAATTAAAGACCAAATCAATTGATTTACTTGAGCTTGGCCCCAGGTAAGTAAGCTACAATACCCCAGGTATTCACATCAAGAACTTTTACTGGAAAACCCTGATGCAAGATGATGTGTGGGTGAGCTTCAGAAACCATATGCAATACACTATTTAAAAAAATATTCTTCTGTGCTGTATTTAATCTTGTTTGCTTCAGTGGGTTGTGCCTAAAGGTCTTGCTGAATGCAGAGCTGGTAGTAAAAAGAGGGTTATGAATCTGCCCTTTTTTCTTTTCAAGCAGGCTTCTTTTTTGTAAAATAAGCTTTAGTTTAGAATAGTTTTAGAAATGTTGTGAAGACATTTTTCCATATATCTCACACTTAGTTTTCCCTATTATTACTATCTTAGCTTAGCGTGGTAGTTTTGTCACAAATAATGTGTCGGTAGTGTTACGTTATTGTTAATTTAAGTCCAAAGTTACTCAAATTTCCTTAGTTTTTCCCTACTTTTCTTTTTGTTCTAAGACCCTATCTAGGATCCCACAAGATGTTTGGTCATCGTGTCTTCTTAGACTCCTCTCAGTGACAGTGTTTTGACTTTCTTATTTTTTATGACCTTATAATTTTTAGGAGTACTGGTTATGGCATTAAAAAAATCACTGAGCCTGTTTCTCAGCAAATAAATATTTAATAGAGTTGATTGCACATGTTCCTTTTGATTAATAGCCATTAGGCAGTGGAGTTTGTCTCCCTCTGAAATTTGGCGTGAACCCAGAGAAAACCTTTTGTAGGGTCACAGTGCCCAGAACTCACTCCATTTAGGATATATCATGAAGATCTCTGTTTCAAATGATAGAGTCTGAGTAGTGATGATACCTGTGGGAGTCCAATTTCAGATAAGGTGAAGATATTCTCAGTGGGTGGAACACAGAAACAAATCAAACCTCAAACCTCAGCATACTGTGTTGTAAGAGTTGTGACCTAAGACTGTTAGCAATGGGCTCTCACGATCCACCCAGACATATCCAGAAATGTGCTTTGCTAATCCCTTTAGCAGGTGCCGAGCTAATCAAGTTGACACAGTGAAACATAACCACCACATGCCTGTTGGAGACTTGTGGTTTAAGGGGGACACTTGACCGACTAAAGGTGAAGACAGAGCATGGCTTGGAGGATGTGAGTCTAAGTCTTGCTTTAGGTGGGACAGAGCAGGAACTCAACTGACATTTTAAAAATCAAATAATAAACAATCGACATAAATACTGACATTGAATTTCATCTCTAACAATCTTTGTTTAACCTACTTTCGGGGACTAAGAGGCCTAAGATCAAACAACATGTTACTTTTGTGTGGAATGTGTTAGTTTTACATGACTGCTAGCACGCAGAAAGCTTGTTAGACATTCTTTGCAACTTTCACAGGCAAAGTTTTAAATTCGATTCTATACAACACTATAATGATAACACTCATCCCTACTCTTCTTGGGCTTATTTCTAGTTGAAAAATGAACTGTGACAAATACAGCATCATTTTACTGTTACAGATAAACTTCTACATGAGAGTAATTTCTCCCTACAGATTCAGAAGAAGATATAATTTATATTTTAAAAATATAGATCCTCAGGTTCTTTCAGAAAGAGCTTACTGGGCTGTGAACCCAGGAGTTCTTAATTTTTTCAGATTCTACGCAGGAAGGCCTGCTCTACTGAATAGTGCTGGTCTCCTGCAGAGATATAAGAGGCAGCCATTCACAGGCATGACAGTTTCCTCATAACAATCAAAGATTTGCAATATAGGGAGTAAATCAGTATCTCAAAGTTTAAAACTTTGGATCTCATTTTTAGGCCTGCCCAAGAATCTGGGAGCACCGTGCTGGTAAATGTACTTGCCTTGTAGGTGACATACTGGATTTACTGTGTAAGAACATCGAGAGTTGAAGGCTGCAGGATTGGGATGTTCAGATTAAATATCTGGTTAGTTTGTATTTTGTTAGGAAGTCTGTTTTGATTCGTTCTAGCTTTTGAAAATCTTTCCAAAGGGCATTATTATCCATTGACTTCTTATGAAAGTATAATTGTTGTGACAGCTGAATACCTCAGTTTATTCCTGTAAGAGTAATAAATGGTCTCTGATTCATCTCTGTTCAGAATACTCAATACCGTTATAAAAAAATGTAGTTTTAGAGAACCAGGAGCATACCTTTTACACACTAGGACCTGCGCTATAATGGGTACTCAACAAACATAAATCGAGTAATCAGTCTTCTGGCTCACAAAACTGGAGGTTCAAGAATCTTTATTTACATAGTGAGGAGAGAGATACTTAAGAGGGGGTCACATTTCAGGGACACGGAGCCTAAGATAGAGGTTTATTGTACAGTGACAGACCAGTAAAGCATCAGGACCGAGCAGGAGCAGATCAGTCCGCTCTCCTGAGGTGGTGCAGGTTGGACAACAGTCTCTGGCAGCACAAGGTGTAGTCCAGGGGCAACACGAGTAGGGGAGAGGAGTCCCCTGTGGGGCAGAAATGGCCAAGCTCGCACACCCCTCCCGTGCTCCCATGGCCTGAAGGTCACCTGGGAGGCTCTTGCCCTGGCTGCAGTGTTAACCATAGACCAGGTGAGTGCCGTGGAATCTTGGCACACATGCCTCGAGAAAAGTGTCAGTCACGGAAACACCTATCCTAAGAAACCCAAGCATCTTGCTTCTGTACCAACATGCTCTTCACCGACATGTGTGATTTTCCCCAGAAACCTGTTGGGAAAGAGGATGATACTTTTTAACATTTCATATGCGTGCTTCATACAGCGATGTAGTGCCTCATGCAGTGAACCTAAATGCAAGTATTGACATGAAAGTAAGTAATTCCTTGGTGAATTGCAGTACTGATGTCGGTGCTTTAGTAGAGGAGATCCAGAGAGCAGAGCCTCTGATCACAGCGTCGCGAACTGAGCAAGTCAGGCTGTTAGTTCAGAGACTGCAGGCAAAGCTGGAGGAGAACAGCAGCCACGTCTTCTACCTCTTCAAGGTAAGGTGTGTTTAGAACACCAAGCAGAAGAAATCTGGTAAAATAACTCACTTTTTTCTCTTGCCCTAAAAATAATTTTCGGTTTCCCCGAAAGTACTTTTTTTCAACAAAAATACTTCTGTGGAGTTTATTCCAGTGTTCATTTATACTTGCTAGGCATAGCATTCAGTATTTGTGAAATGAACGCAATTCAGCGCACTCATTTCTTGAGATGCTATATATTCACCGGAAGTTTCTCTCCTTTCCCATGATAAATTGAAACGATTGTTACCATTAAGGTAGTTTTAAGTTATTGAATAGTTAAAATTATTTTCTAGTTCTAGCAGTTTTCATAAATTATGTTCTATGGTTTATAAACATTTTGTATTTTCAGCTTTCATGTGAATTTCAGTCAATTATTTATAAAACTTAAATAATTTTAGTCTGACCTAATGTGCTTATTTCTCTCTATAATTTTGACGGCTAAATCAAATATACAATACGGGCAGTCATTTAGTGCTTTTATGAACAACTTTTTATTATTTAAAAATTCAATACTTTATTCTAAATATTACCTCATGTTATACTACTTTTATCTTGTTATTTAAATATAATTATAATAACAAACATAATTACTGTTTATGTACGTGTGTATTCTATCTGATATAAACTATCCAGATGCTCTTTGGTAGTTATCCATTCAAATTTCTGGAAAAAAAAATGAAGTTATTTTTGTAATATCTTTTCTTCCAGTAGGTGGAAGTGTTGAACTTCTAATGTGAGTTCTGAGACTGCAGTTACCATGTAATTATTCATCTGGGAGGAAAGCTTCTGATAGCGGGAGGGGACGCTATTAGTAGTTAAACTTTAGCAGCAGGTATAACTGGGAAGATCTCAGCCTAAAAAATTACTCTTTTAATTAGATTTTTAAAATTTTGTATATCCTTCTAGTGAATATTCACTAAGCATCCACTATATGCTAGACAATTTATGGATTGAAAGATAAGTAAGATATATCTTCACTTTAAAGAAATTTTAGGATTCAAAAAGCAATAATACACTCTAAATTATAACTGGATCATATTTAATGTAGTTCCTATATAGTCTTCATACATATACACAGAACTATATGCAAAATATAAAATATCTTAGAAGTTGGTGCTATTTGGAGCCTCAAAAATCATTGAATACCTAGGCATTAACGTAACCAAGGAATTGAAAGATCTCTACTACACAATACAGTACTTTGAAAATGAAAACTGAAGAGGACACCAGAAAGTAGAAAGACATCCTTTTGTGCCTGGATAGATGGAACCAACGTTGTCAAAATGGTCAGATTACCAAAACTGCTGTACAGATTTAATGTAGTCACAGTCAAAACACCAACAACTTTTTTCAGAGAACTAGAAAAAAACAACCCTAAGCTTTATATATGAAAGCAAAAGAGACCGAGAATAGTAAAAGCAATTCTGAGCAATAAGAGCAAGGCCGAAGGCATAACAACCCCAGATCCCAAGTTATATTAAAATGCTATAATGGTAAAAACAGTATGGTATTGGTACAAAGGGGCTCAGTGGCACTGTGCCTGCCTTGCAAGTGCAAGGTCCTGAGTTTGATCCCTGGTACCAAAAACAAAAACAAAAACAAAAAACAAAACAAAACAACAACAACGAAAAACTAGACACAGAAATTAATGGAACAGATGAGAGAATGTAGAAACAACCCCAAGTATTTTCAGACAGCTTATTTTTGACAAGGAGGGCAAAAAATACCCTGGAAAATGATAGCCTCTTTAACAAAGGTTGCTGGAAACCTAGGTATCCACTTGCAGAAGACTGAATCTAGATTTCTCACCATGCACTAAAATAAAATAAAAATGGATCAAAGCCCTAAATATTATAACAGAAACACACAGTCTGCTGGAAGATTGAATGAGTAAACACTTGAAGACCTAGAAATAGGCAAGAGCTTTCTGAACAGAACACCAATTACAAAATAAATAATATAGTGAATCAACAAATGCACTTACAGCAAATTAAGAAGTTTCTGCACAGTAAAGGAAAGACCCATGAGACAAAGTGACAAGACAACTTACAGAATGGAAGAAAATGTTTACCTCAGACAGAGGACTAGTAACTAGAATATATAAAGAACTCAAAAAAATCTACATCCCCAAAATAAAACATACAAAAATTGGCACAAATACCCAAGGGTTAATGTCATCATATTGTATACCTAAAAATCAACTTAATGCATAAAAATTTGGCAAGTGAAATAAACAGACGCTTCTCAAAAGAAGTAAAAATGGCTATATATACATGAAAAAATGTTCAACATTTCTGGCCATCAGAGGAATGAAAATTAGAGCAACAGTGAGATTTTATTTCACTCCAAAAAAGACGGTCATCATCAAAAAACCCCAATAAATTTCAGTGAGACCACAGTGGAAGAGGGACCTCTTCCACACTGTTTGTGGGAATGTAAAGCAGTACAGCTACTGTGGAAATCAGTGTGGAGAGGCCTCAAACAACCAAAACTAGAAATTCCATTCAACCTAGCTATTCTCCTTTTTATTTTCCTCAAAGAATTAAAGACATCATAGTATGGTGATACATGGAAACCCATGTTTATTGCCACAGAACTCACACAACATAAATCTTGGAAGCAACCTATATATCCATCAGCCGATGAGTGGATAAAGAAAATCGGAATCATTTGTAGGAAAATCGATGCACTGTGAGACCATAATGCTCAGTGAAAGAAATTAGACACAGAAGCTGAAATATTTCATGGTTTCTCTTATATAAGAAATCCAAAACATAAATAATTTAAAGTAAAAGGTAAATAATAGGAAACAGAGATAGCCCTTGTATGAATGGGAAGAGAACCTAGAGGTGGAAGGGGGAAGGAGTGGACGAGAAAGGGAAGTAAAAATGATTAAGACGCTGTATGTGCATACCAACACCCATGATGAATGTATTCATTATGTAGCATAAATATTTACCAACATGAATAAGAAATTAGTGCCATTTGGTATCTTATTTAACAGCCATCATTTATCATGAAGGTAAGTTGGTAGTGATCAAAAGCACAGAGCCAATTAAATATCTGTACCTGACCAATAATTTATGGTTTGTCTTAATAATGGAAGGTGCAGACTGGTCCCCGTTTGTTTAGGTATTGTATATTGCTCACTTATTACATGTAATTAAGACAACATTGAATGTCTTCACTTGCTTGAAGTTAAAATGAGTGAATCGAACTCAAGTTGGTGTAATTCCAAAATGAAAGTTTTTTTTTTTTTTTCCATTGAAGGTTCTCAGAGCACATATATTTCCGTTGACTAATGTTGCCCTTAACAAATCAGGCTCATGGTAAGATTATATTTTTATTTCTAATTTTTAGCAATCAAGGGATAAAAATTTCTCAGTGTTTGCCAAATAAGCCCCTCAGTTAAATATCAAATGTTTTCATTTTTCTTGATTTCTGTATCTTCCTGAATATAGAGGAGAAACGTAGGCTCTTTCTGTCTCCGTTCCAAGTTTGCTGTAGCATTTGTGTCATTTGGGTAGGTAGCATTCTGTGATCTCAGCTAACATAGGATGATATGACTTGGGAATAGTTCAGGTGGGGTAATCTCATATTTGCCTCAGCAGTAGGAGCGATCAGACAGTGGCCATGATGTGGTTGGTCGTGATCAGTCAATTCAGAGCTGGCTCAGGGTGTTGGAATACGATGAATAAAACCTTCAAGCCAATGTTCAGCGCATGCCTTTGGTCAGCTTGGAATCTGAGGTGCTAGGTAGGAAAGGTGAGCTAGAAAGCTTATTTGGACTTATAGACATAAACATAAGTATGGTTTTCTAGGACTGCTGTAATAAAATAGCACAAACTAAATGACATACACAACAGAAATTCATTGCTCACAGGTCTGGAGGTTAGAAGTCCAAGGTGCAGGTGGCTCCTGCTGCAGTCATGTGACTGTACCTGAGCTCATCACACGTTTAGTGATGCTGTTGCCAAAGGCAGTTATATTCTGAGGTCCCAGGGTACTAGGACTTCAGCATATGAATTTTGGAGTGGGGATGGAACATGGTTCAACCATTAGCTATAGCACACACATGTATAGTTCCAAAGGGAAAAGCTACAAAGAAAATGCTTTAAAGGACAAAAAACAGTGCTGTCTTATGAGTCTTGCTGTTTAGGTTCACACATCAGAATTTGCTTCTAATTTGTATCATTACTACTAGATATTCATACTTGCCTTTCAGCTTTGTGCATTTTTTTTCTATGTTGGAAACTCAATCTGTTTATTTTTGAATTAATGTTTCTATTTCAGAGATATTTTAAAAAGAAAGTCCCCTTTCTACTTAAAGAAAGACTAAGATGCTGATATGGGGCTAGAAAACATTTGATCAGTATACCTTTTCTATAATAGAATAGTCATGTCAAAAGGTTTGTTTATTCTTTAAAGAATGTGTCCCCCAGACACATGCATGTCAGTATGCCCATCATTGCTCTAGTCCCTGGGAGGGTGGGACTATAGCAGAAGGGCAGAAGCACTAGGATCTTCAGAGACTAGCAAGAAGATGGATATGGTTAATCAGGTTTCATTTGGGGGTGAAATTGAGGTATGAGAGCTAGTCTGGGCTGCCAGCACAGAAGGTTTTAAAGTCTCCATCTTCTGTGAAGCAAAGTGGATTTTTAAGGACTCTGTGTGCACTAAGATTCACGGGATGGTGGTTTCATTTGTTTAGGCAAGAAATAGAGGCAATGGGAAGAAGAGGCTATCCTAAGGATGTATTTTGAGATTGTATTAATAGAAATAACTGACAAAGCTATTTTTAGTGTGTGGGGGAAGAGAGGCAAACGGCAAAATTATATGGTCTGAACAACTGAGGTGATGTTATTTCCATATCTATCTATCTATCTCCATGTATATTGTTTCATAAATATTACTGATTATTATGTGTATTCTTTAATCATGTAGGATTACATATTATGGGACTATAATAATTATTAGCAGAATTACTCTATTTTGTTTAGTGACTCACTTTTTGGTTTGAAATAAAGACATTTCTAAGTCAGAGGATTTAGATTTTGCACATAACTTGCCCAGTGGACACAATCTTCATGACAAAGAAACAAGATACAGCAGCAGTCATTATCCTGCAGGTAAACAGGGAGCCTTTGTTAGCACACTGCTGTTCTCACCCTGTGCTATGCTTCTGTTCCTTGTGTTAGTTTTATCACAGGGAGCTACGATCGCACCTGCAAGGTCTGGGACACCAGGTCCGGAGAGGAGCTGCACACCCTGGAGGGTCACAGGAATGTGGTCTACGCTATAGCATTCAACAATCCTTATGGGTATGTTTCTCCCTCACGTACTCCTTCATTAATTCATACGTTCGGGCCTCCATCTATCAGGGGATGAAGGGAAATAGAGAGGAATAAAATTTATTGAGCGCCTGGTATGGGCTTAGGAATCCTTTTCGACCCTTCCTTCAGTGCATGGAAAGCCTTCGGGACAGGTATTACTCTTCAAAAGAATATACAACTTCAAGTACTCTTCCAGGGGTCACTCAGAGGTAGGGGAGAGCTATGTTTATTTTCAGCAAGACTGAGCCCCTGACCTTGGCAGTTCCCAGGTATTTAGAAAATTCCTGTTGATGTTCATAGAGGCCCTGGATAGGGTGACATGCATATGCAGTTACAGCGTGGTTTACATCTCAGCTTTGCCAGGAGACAAAAACGCATGTGAAACAGGCTAATTAATAGTACCAAGAACAACAGAATCATTAGAAGCCGAGCTCTGGTTCGCTGACTTTGTAGAGTAAGCCATATTTTCTGTCCTTGTACACAACACTCTCCCGATGTCTGCAGTGTCCTTGGGTGTTTGTAGCAGTGAGGCTGCCCACTGGTGCACTTAACTGCTCAAGCGCTAGTTGGATTTGTCTATAAAGCTGTGTTTTCATTCTAATTCTGTAATTTTTTTTTTTTTTTTGATACCGGGGATTGAACTCAGGTCCCTGTGCTTGTGAGGCAGGCAGTTTCCAATTCTGCAATTTGTTTATTTATTAATTAAAGATTGTAAACATACATGATAACAAGAAATGAAGATACTAAATAAAAATTTCAAATATACATATATATGACAGCAAAAAATGGGATATGAAATAAACAAAAATTTATGTAATACAGACTAATAATCGAAATATATTATAAGTTTGATATGATCTTCAAACATTATGTTCTTTCTCATTTTCTTATCGTATAATATTTTTGAAATAATGTAATTACAAATAAAACAAAGTTACATATTATAGTTGAGAAACTGTCCTCAAAATTTTATGATTTATAAACTCCTTGGTTTTATTAATTGATAAATATCATATGCTTGTTGATTGTACCACTTACGTTTTCTAACAAAACTTCCCACATAAAAAAATACACTTATATTTGAAATCCAAAAGCAACTAAAAGAATTCACATTTTTAATATCAGATTTTTCTGTTTCTCTTTTATTATATCCCATACTTATTTTTATATTTTTATAAGCATAAGATAGAATTTAACACCAATACAAATGTAATATTCTTCCCAAATGAATGACTATGAATTAAGTCAAGCATGTAATTTAGAGAAATCATAAGGTTGCCAGATAAACTATCAATATGCCAAATGTGCATAATCCTACCACATTCATGACCATGTTTCTCATTTAATAGTGCATACATATGTGTAAAAACATACCCCCACACATATACACAATGCATATTTTCTACAATACAATATATACTTTAGTACAATAACCCAGTGCAGTGATGTGTGCAATGTTGGTGATTTGTGTAATTTGAGAAAAAACAAATATCATCTTTGAGGGAGTTGGGGAATTTGTAATATGTACCAGATACTAAATGATATTAATGATTTATTGAAGTATAGTTATGATAACATTTACTTAAATTGATATTCATCATCAGTAGAAAATAGGTACAAAGATATATTGATAACAGCACAAAATTTGTCTTAACAAATTTCCAACCAAACAAGCTGTAGTGACAGAAAAGGAAATTTGTAGAAAGCAGAGATGAAAGAGGAAAATGACAGGTGGACCTTAATACTTATCATAGTACTCATATATACAGATTTCATAAATTCTCAAATAAAAAAGCAAAGAAAATGAGAACCAAAATAACTCATCAATTTGGTAGACCAACATATAAAGACAAGGATTAATGTGTTGATAAATTTTAAAAATATGAAATATAAAGCCTGAGATTTAGCTCGGTAGTGCTGCACCTGCCTAGCCAGAACAATGTGCTGAGTTTAATCTCCAGCATCAGAGGAAGAAAAAGAAAAAAGAAAAAAAAGAAGAAAAGAGAAAGAAAGCATTTTTACTTTCTGACATACTCAATAAATTAAAAATAAATTATTTGTTATCTCTTCCTCTTGAATTGTTCCCTTCACAAGGATGTAGTGAACTTCTTTGTCTCTTTCAATCAGTTTAGGTTTGAAACTTACTTTGTCTGTGAATAAGATTGCTACCCCTGCTTTTTTGGGGGGGCTCCTGTTACATGAAGAAATTTTCTGTCCTTTCACTTTCAGTCTATGGGCTTCTTTTTGCACTAAATGTTTCTTGTATACAACATATTACTGGATTTTTTTGCTTCTTATTCCATTCTGCCAGTCTATTTCTCTTGATTGGTGAATTGAGGCCATTGATATTGATGGTTATAACTGATATGTAGTAACTTATTATTGTCATGTTTTTTTCACCTTCTCCTTTTAGTTTCTTGGCTTGCCTATTTGATTTGCTCTGTTGGGCCTCATTGTGTTGTTACCTTCATTGTCTTTTTCTAGGACATTGCTTAGAATTTGTTGTAGTGCTGGTTTGGTATTCATAAAGTTTCTCAGGTGTTCTTTATCATGGACATATCTTATTTCCCCATCCATTTGAAAGAAAGTTTTGCAGAATACATCAGTCTAGGTTGGAGGTTGTTTTCTTTTAGTATTTGAAATGTCTTATTCCAGGCTCTCCTTAACCTAAGGGTTTGTATTGAAAAGTCTGCTGTGATTCTGATTGGCTTTCCTTTGCATGTAATTTGTTTCTTGTCTCTCTATAAGGGTTTGTATTGAAAAGTCTGCTGTGATTCTGATTGGCTTTCCTTTGCATGTAATTTGTTTCTTGTCTCTTACTGCTTGTAGTATTTTGTTCTTCTGTTAGGTTTCTAGGATCTTGGTTATTATATGTCTAAGTGTAGATTTTTTTTGATCATGGCTAGTTGGAGTCCTATATGTCTCACTTACCTATATGTCAAATTCTTCCCCTCTGTTTGGGAAGTTTTCTATAATTAATTCTGTGAACAGCTTTTTTAAGTCATTTGCATTTTCTCCTACTACTTCTTGAATTCCTATCAATCTTATGTTATTCTTCTTTGTATCGTCTAAGAGTTGTTGTATCCATTTTTCATGATCCCCTACTGTTTTTAAGAGAACTCTCTTTTTTTTTAAATTTAATTTATTGGTACATTCTAGGAGAGACCTCTCTTTTCACGGTCACTGACTGCAATTTTATCTTCTATATCTGAGAATCTATCTTCGGACTCTTTTATTCTTTTGTGAACACTCTCAATGGAGTTTTTAATCTCCTGGATATCTGTTTGAATCTGTCCTATGGATTCCATTTCTTTCTTGTATTGGCATTTATTGTTTCCAATTATTTCTTATGCTGGGCATTCATGGCTTCTATCATGGTGCTGAGCTCATGTACTTTCCTCTCAGTTTCTGTTCTAGAGTCACGAATTATAACTTTCATTTTGCTCGTCATCTCTATGATTATCTGGGAAATTACTTCTGTTTTATATTTCTCTGAAGCCTGATTGATCAGTTTTGTTACTTCCTATGCTTTGAGTTCAGGGTGTCCTGATGATTCACTGTCAGACTTTTCATCTTCCTTTGCCCCACTGTTTGCCATTGGTGAACTGGAAGTCTGTCCCTGTATGTTGCTTAAGGATTTTCTCATTTTTACTATTGTTGTTGGGTTGTCCTTAGTTTAACCTTTAGGTTATTACTTAAATCTTCCTGATATAGTTGGGTTGCAGCCCATGGGTCTCTAATGACTCATAGATATTCTCATTTTCATAATACCAAAGAAAACAGCTCATTGAATCAATCACAATCCCTTATCCTAATTGATACAATCAGCACCACAATATAATGAAGCACAATTTGCAAATTGACTTATGGTAGTCATCAGTCTATCACCTTCAAACCATGTGAATTAAATTAATCAAGAAGCAATCCAACATATGCTTACAGTGAATAAACTTTTCAATAAGGACATTTACCATTTAGAATGGGGGCTTAAGACAGAGTTAAGACAAGAGGAGTAGTTAAGTAAAAGAATTAGAGAAGGTTTCACATGAAGCCAGAAGATGTAGAATGATCAGACAATCATCAGGAAACTGTTAAATTCAAAAGGAACAAACAAAATAGAAGTATAATAACCCTTGAGTGAGGTAGAATGACATAAGAAAATAACATCAAGAAAAGAGAAAAAATAATAAACAGAAAACAGAAAGCAGAAACAGAAAGGGAGATGAGGGGTACTATAGTGAAGTAAGAGACTGAGCTGGAGAAAGAAAACAGAAAAAGAAAGAGAAAAAAAGAATTTGCAGAGTGGAATGAAAAATAAAAAGAAACAAAAATGAGTTTGAAGGGTCTCTTTCAGACTATATCACGGCTGTCATAATATACAATATGTGCTGCCATGTGCAGAGCCAAGTCCCTTGACCTCAGCTAGCTGGTGGCCAAACCCTACGATGCAGACTGACCTTGGGCTGCAAGGCCCAGACTGAGTTCCCCGACCTCCTGAAGAGTTGAACTCCACTTAGTTCTACTATAAGTTTCCCCCACCCCTTCTTTAAAGATGTTCAAAGTTGAAAGCACCAGAAAATACTCTTTATGACCACCTCTGCCTCTACAGAGTAGGTCCAAAGACTGGCACAATCAGGAGGTCTAAATGTGCGGGGGGTGGGGGCTCAGGGGTGCCCACGCAGCTACCTTTCTGGCACTGAAGATGGTGGCAGTGGCGCCAGCAAGGGAGAACCTGGCTGAGGAGACCCTCTTGGGCTGAAGATGGCGGGAATGCCCCAATTCTGTAATTTAATGTGGAGTTTAATTCCATCAATTATTGACATAATTTAAAATATTACAAAAATTAATGAAATGTGAATGTAGAAGGAAAGCTGTTGTGTTCTATAAAAACAGGCAAGGTAAATCTTTGAAAAAATTTCTTACTAATGGAAGTTGTGGATAAGATACAAGTTAATTAGAAGATGAATTGTGAAAATATGGAAAAATTCTGCACTCTGATTATTCCACAAATATATTTAAATTTTTTTTAAGTTTCTCATACCATTTTAAAGAAAACTAACCAGGGCATGATGGCACATGATTGTAATAACAGCACTCTGGGTAACTGAGGCAGAAGGGTTACAAGTTTGAGTCCAGCCTGGGGAACTTAGCCACTTGAGGAGACCCTGTGTGAAAGTTAAAAAAGAAATTAAGAAAGAAATGTAGATAGATAGATAGAACGAAATAAAGAAAGAGGCCTAAGGATGTAGCTTAGTGTAAAGGCCCTGGGTTTAGTCCTTATTGTGAGGAAAAAAAAAAAAGAAAACTAGAAATTATAGTGGTTTGATATCATTTCTGTTACATAATGAATTCAGTAGTTGACTCAGAGTCAAAGAAAAGGCTTTGACCTCAAGTCAAAAGATTAGCAAATGGCCAAGGATTTAGCTCAGTGGTTCTACCGCCTGCTTCGCAAGCACAAGGACCCGAGTTCAATCCCTGGTACCAAAAAAAAAAAAGAAAAAAGATTAGCAAATGAATATACAGTGGACCTTTGACTTATGAACTTGATCGATTTCTGAGGAGTGGTTGTAACTCAAGTTGGTTGTAAGTCAGTACAGCTGAGATCTGGATATTTACCTAGTTACACATTACAGATAACAAGAGGCAGATAAATCTTCCATTAACCTAATTAATCCAGTTGTTTGTATGTCAGGCCGGTTGTAACTTGAGGGTCCACTGTATATTTGTATGTGTTTGTGTAAAATTTTTAACCATGTGTAGTCAGGGTTTGCAAGGGAATAAATTTAACACAGGACATATGATTTATAGGATTCTTTTATAATATTTACTCTAAAAGTCAAATGCAGAGGAGTGCAAGGGGTCTGCCCATGTGCTAGAGACCCAAAGGATCCAGCTGAGGGCCTGGATCCCACAGCAATGTCCCACACAAGTCCAGCTGGAGCCCACAGCAATGTCTCATGCAAGTCTGTGTCAAGAATCTTCCCTGGGGAGGCCCAAAGGCCAATGGTAGAAGCTAGAAAGTCTGCACCATGTGTGTGTGTGTGTGTGTGTGTGTGTGTGTGTGTGTGTGTGTGTGTGTGATCTGTGCTACAAGGCTGAGGGATCTGTACTGGAGCCAGGAAGTGACACTGAAGGCAAAGATAAGATCTCTCTGAAGAGAACAGCAGACATCCCTGGAGACAGTGAGGACCTGGAGCTCCTCCTTAAGCTCTTCTTCCTGCCAGAACAGCTGAGTTCCTACCAGCAAAACCAGCCATGGCTATCTTCTCCAGGAAAATCAACAGTGTGCAATCTTCCCCATCCATTGTTCTTTTATGTCATCTTGGCAACAGTCTTCAGGCAGATCTTCCATGCCGAGAACCACAGTGACTCAGTTCAGCTGGGCGTTCCCACCTAAGCTGACCATTAATTCATCCACCACAATGTGTATCTTTTTTTTTTTTTATAATTTCATGAATGATTTTTTTCTCTGGTTTAGTAAATGTAGTTCACCCACTACAACAAAACAGTAAATAGCTTAAAAGCTAATTGGAACAGACCACTGTGTTTTTCCTGGTTTGAATGTCTTCGGAAGTGGCGGTGTGACATAAGAACCTGACCCTGAAGGATGAAAGACGAAAGGTGAGAGGACATCAGCAGCTCAGGATTTCAGGTGGGCGACGCAGCAGGCAGTGCAGCAGGCGGTCTCTCCAGTAAGCATTTCCTGTGGAGAAACAGAAGCGGGTGAGGTCAGAGCAGCTGTGCGGTTTCAACTGTTCCTCTGGACTGAATGGCTGTCATGGGGTTTGGAACAAAGGAATGGAGTAATGCGTGCACTGTCGGGAAGGGTTGCACTGGCAGAGAAGGGGTCAGGCTGGGATGCAGTCCGAACATCCACTCGTGTGCCAGCGAAAGCTCTGCCCGAGGGACAGAGGGGACTGAGGACTCACCTAGGCATTTGGTGCACTTGGAGTAGAAGTTTGACATCCAATTAAAGACCTGATGCCCAGGTCTCTAATGTCATTACTTCTTTTTAAAATGTTGTGCTTTCCGAAGCACATCGTGATGGTAGTATCAACCTTAATTGGCACATTAAGTTATTAAATATGACAAATTACAGACAATTTGGCTTTGATTGATACATTTTGTATATTCTACAGAGTGACAGTTTTTATAGTACAGTACCTTATACCAACTCGTGGAAGTGAAAATTGTATTAAAATTGTAAGTGCTACTGTTTTACACGGCTGGTATAATTCTCGTTTTTAGCATTGCAATTCTCTATAATACAATGTCATAATTTTAATCATCTATTTAATAGACAAGATGTATTTCTGGGTGTCTATCTGAGAACAAAATTTTCCAGGAGTTGAGAGGTGAGGAATGGGTTCTGGTTCTTCTACCGGATTCTATCAAGAGCTCTGATGAAAATTCCTCTTGTCCAATTATGTAAGTAGTTATCTCAGTCTGACGGTTTATTTAGGAGGTGTGATCAAAAGATATGGTAAATATTTTCATTAAAAATTTTGTTACAGTAAAAGATACATTGCCTTTAATTCTCCCCAAAATACTCTTCCTCACCTCAAGCGCATTGTTCTCACCAGTTTCCCATTGTTCTCACCATTTCCGAAGCATCCCGAGAAGCCCTATTTTTTAAATGTCTACTTGCGGGCTGGGGATTTAGCTCAGTGGTTCTGGTGCCTGCCTCGCAAGCACAAGGACCCGAGTTCAATCTCCGGTACAAAAAAAAAAGTTGCACAAGTGTCTACTTGTATTGTCCTGGCTGCCTTGATGTCCTGAATTGATTCAAAGTGTGTTCCTTTCCTTGCCATTTTTACTTTGAGGAAGAGCTAGAAGTCCTGTGGTGCCAGATCCTGTGAATAAGGTGGATGAGGACATACTGTATTGTGTTTTTACAAGCCTTCCTTCCTGTTGGGTAGCAGCATCAGTAACCATATTTCTACCCATGAAAGAGGACTTAAGCACTGCTTAAGAAAGCAGCAAGAGTGATGGGATACGTGTGTTGGAAGGGAGGAGGTATTTTTTTGAGGGAGTTAATGACAATGACAATATGTCTTTTGCTGTAATAATTTCAAAAAGTTTAAACAGTCAATCATTCAATGTATATTTTTAATCATGGTTCAAATGTGCTGAAGCAGTGGCTTCCATTGCTGCTCTTGGAATTTTGCTTTCAGCTCAGTAAACAGTAAAAGGAGTGTGGGGTGGGGGAGAGAAGGAGAGAAAGAGAGAAAGTTTTAGTGTTTATCTACTTCATACATGAGGTGAGAAATAAGTTTTGATTTAATAAAATAATTCTAAAAGATGCTGAAATTAATATCTTTTATAAGATGATGTCATCTGGAATTATAACAGTTTATGATAGAACAGAAATTGGTTAAGAAACAACAGCAACTTGAGACTACTGTATTTGAGGGGAAGGAAGGATGGCAAATCGGACTGAGGTGACTTTGAGCACTGAGGCTTTGAGCTCGTCTTGAAAAGAAGATGAAAAATGGCAGCGGCAGATGGGAAGTGGTCTGGTGCTCCGGCCTGGATCGCAAAGAAGGAGCAGGGCAGCTGAGAGACTCTGGGCAGCCAGCCGTCCTTGAGTGTGTGGAAGCTTCGGTGGTTTGTGATGTTCGCCAGGGTGAGCTGCCCTCAAATGTCGACAGAAGGGACCTTGCTTACCCGTAGTCTGAGAGGCCGCAGAACTACTACATGGGTGGCTTGGGAACCAAGAGATAAAAGCAAGACCTCAGTGTTGGTGCAGCTGTGTTGGGTGTGTGCAGTTGGCTTTGGGATGTGTATTTTGGATCATAAGGTCCCTTACACTTTTGAACAGTGAAATTACAGCATGAACGATAACCCAGCTGGTGAAGCTTTTGTTGACCTTGGTATAAAGGGTACGCATGTGCTGTTAAAAGAAAGTTTAGTGCCAAGAAAAAGGTTAATCAGGCTAATCTTTTTCTGACCTCAGTGGATGTAGCAGTGTTGCTTGAGTCACCCAGGAAAGTTTCATGTTAGAAAGTCTTAATCACCTCTGTATCCTGTTTAAAATTTTTTTTAATATGTGGTCTCACTATGTACTTAATGTTGGCCTTGATCTCACAGCAATCCTCCTGCCTCAGCCTCTCAAATGTTGGGATTACAGTTGTGCGCCACCACACAGAGCTTCTACATCCTCTTATAATCAGACTATTGCTATTATTTTCTCAAAGAGTTGTGCATTATCTAATTTCTCACAGCCTTAGTAGCCTTATCATTAATTTAATTTATGTCTTTGTATTTTTTTTCTTTTAAAGTCAGTGTTACCTTTTCTACATAACTATTAACAGGAATTTTCTATAGTTAAACAGCTAAAACTAAATATTATTCACATTAATGTTATAATTTCCAAGCTAAGTCTTTGCCTTCATTACATTAATTTAAAAATATATTTATACATTTAATGCAAGAGCTGTAAAATTAAACATAAATTGATGTCATTCAAAAATTAGCTCTTTTTTGTTATCCACTGAAACAAATATAGGATTGCTTATAATTAAAAAAAATTTTTTTTTGTACTAGGGATTGAACTTGGGACCCTGTGCTTGCAAGGCAGGTGGTAGAACCACTGAGCTAAATCCCCAGCCAGAAGTAAATTTCTAAGCAGATGGACATACATAGATTAATAGCTCTGATCTGAATATAGTATAACATATAAGTTTGATTTTTTAAAAATCCATACTTTTAAAAATTGCAGTGACAAAATCGCCACTGGATCCTTTGATAAGACTTGTAAACTATGGAGTGCAGAAACAGGAAAGTGTTACCATACCTTTAGGGGACATACAGCAGAAATAGTGAGTATATTTCACGTTGTTAACATTTATTTTATATTGCTGCTTTTAAAGGATCTCATTGTGAATGCAGAAGTTGTACTTTTATAATTTCCAAATTTTAACCTACTATATTAGTGTTAGTCTGTATGAATTTTACATGGCAGTGCTGATATAATTTAAAAATAACTTACGTTTTTAATAATTTACAAATACTGTGAACAAACAGCATCATATATTGGCTAAGTAGACATGTGATGTAATAAATTTGAGTGTAACATTCAACCTTGCTTTTTCTTTTTCATTCACTTGCCTTGAAATAGCCTGTTCATTGAGGAATGATGAAATTATAAATAGCTTTTAAAATAACTTTATTATATCATGCGGAATTTTTAGGCTTACTGTTTTCAGGATGTCACTAGGACTCAAATATGTGTAAATAGTCTGACACTGAATAGCTTTCACTGCCGGGGAGTGCTTGCCCATGGCTAATTTTGTGTTACATCTTCTCATCGTTAGTGAGCTAATTGGCACTTTGTGGAACAAATGGCTATTAAGGGAGCTCCTGATTTTGGGGGAAAACTTCTGTTACTTCTGTTCGTCCATGTAGTTCATGGTGCATTTATTCATCTGAGGAGAACTCATGCTATGCTTAAGGTATTTTTGTAGCCACAGGACACTGGGGTGAAAAATTGTAACTGACCCTTTAGTGGAACTCGCTGTTCATGAGGCACCGTCCAGAGACCTGGGTGTGTAGCAGTGTGGTTGTGCTTCATAGCCCTAAGAGGTAGGCACCTCCCCATTTTGAATCACAGTTGAAGCTGCTGAGGCATAGAGAATAATTTACCCAAGGTCAAGGAAGATTTAACCCCCGTCTATCGAGTGGTCAGGTCTCCAGCCTTCTTTTGCAATTTCTATCCTAGAAATATTTATGACATACTAATCATGTGTGAAGTGCTGGTTTAAAAGCTTAGGGTAGCTACACAATTAGACACCACGCTTGTTCTCCGAAGATTCTGCTGTGTAATAGGGGTAGAAGCATCAATGGATTGGTTCCAAGGAGTTGTACTTGGGCTAGAAATGGGCATTGAATCGGGGAGCAGCTGAGTTCCCTTGGCAAGAGCAGGTGTTCAGGACAGATTGACAGAAAGAGGGTGGGGTCGGCACTGGCAGAGGGAGCAGCACTGGCCAGTGGCAGAGGAGGTGGGCAACTATGGTGCACATCTGAGAGCTCAGGTGGCTCTGTGGGCTCAGAGAAGAACATCCTGACTTCCCCTGTGGTGGATGCACAGAATTTGCTAGGATGGCTGTGCACACACTAGGGGAGCTGCCTTCTGCATATGGTCTGAGGCAATGGACAAGGATCCCCAGTGTTGCCCGGCTGCCCGTGTTAAGGATGCCAATCCTTGTAACGTAATGAAAGTGAGATCACAAGGTGGGGTTAATCCAAGTGGGAAAGGTAGGCACAGGCCGTTCTGTAGATATATGGAGGACCTTATGCCATGCTAAGAAACTTAGGCAGTGTCTTGTAGACAATGCTACACTGTTGGGGCTTTTTCCACAGGAAGAACTGGCTCTTTGGGAAGGTTGGTTTTGTGACAGTGTGAAGGAGAAATGGGAGGTCAGTGAGATCAGAGGTTCAGGCCAGTTGGGAATTTGTTGTCTAAATGATAAATTCAGAAGGCAGATGAGAAGGATGTGGAGATGTTAAGGGCATGGAGGGAGAAGTTGGTTACCAAGTAATTGTGAGGCATGAGGGAAAAAGGGAACCTAAGAAGATTCCCTGATTGTGAGACTGGGTGGCTGGCAGCGATGTTTGCCAGTGAAGCAGGTTTTTGTCATGTGGCTCTCGAGTCTTACATTGCCAAGAGCTGCCTGTGTGGTATCCAAGCAAGCGTGCACTGGCAGGTTGGCTCTTTGGGGCTGGAGCTGAACATCAGGTCTGGGGAGGAGACATAGATGTGAGTCACAGGGGTCTGGGTAGCAGAAGAGACCACTGAGAAACCAAAGTTGTCCAAAGGAAAGGCAGCTTGTGGAGAGAAGACCGGCAGATTTCTGGGAAGATGAAAATCAATCTTTAGTTGCAATAACTCGTCCTTCCCAACAACAACAATAAACAAGAAGAGAAAACAAAGAGCTGTCAAAGCTGTAAAAATTGTGGAGGCCAAAGAAGCCAGCACTGCAGACATCAGGGAGGTTTAGTAGATGGCTGACCACACCTCTTAGATTTAGCCAGAATGGTTTCAGTAGAGTTGAAGAGTGAATAGAAGATGAGAAAACAGTGATGGAAAACCATTTTTTCCAAAGAATTTGGTTGTAAAGGGGGACGGGAGATTAAAAGTGATACACAGAGTCAAAGGAGGGTCTGTTTTTATGGTATGTGGAGGGGGTAAACTCAAGCCCATTTACTGGCCACTAGGAAGGATCTAGTTTGGAGGGCTGGGAAGTTAGTCTGTATAACATCACTAAGAATGCAGGGCAGAGGATTTAAGGTGGGCAGAGGAACCCTTTTGCACCCCTAGTTGAAGAGGAGGAGAGTGTGGGTGAGGTGAGGAGGTCCCTGTCTGCTAGGTGAGCTTTCCCAGGAAAGTAGAAGGAGGACCCATTGCATGCTGAGAGTGAGGATGAAAGTTGAAGGCAGGAGTGAGGGATAAGGGAATGTATTAAGCCAGGTGCGGTTGAATTAAGTAAGGACTGGCATTGAAGAATCACCTGAGGACACAAGGTGTGAAAGAGCAACACCAGTGACCCATGCAGGATTCCTAAGCTCCATTGGTTGGCTATGCAGGGAGGGTAGATGGCTGACTAAAGTCCCAAGTGCATGAAAAGTGCACCTGACAGGCAGGAACTAAGTGTTGAGGAGGATGCTGGCAGGAATGATACTTTCAGGGTGCCAGCTGAATAGGGAAGGCAGGCCAGGGGGAATGGTAGGGTAGGGAACAGAAGATTTCCAGAGGCTGGGGAGGGGAATAGCACATAAGAGAGAAAGCTTAAAGTATCAGAAGAAGTGACCAGAGGTGGGAGAGTTGGAGAGATGATGAATGTTCTAGAGAAGGTGATGTCAAGATCCAGGGTGCAGCCACAGGAGCAGTTATGGAAGAGGGATCCAGAACATGGGTCTGGGGAAATGGATGGATTGTTGAAACTTAGGGCACCAAGGACACTGAACTGATGCTGTGAGCCAGTAGTCACAGGCCTGTGATGAGGAGGTTTGACCAGAAGACTGTGAAGACAGCAAGCATTGTAGGAAACTCCTGGGAGGTGGGTTTGGTTTGTTCTTCTTCCATCTTCTGGAAGTGGCAAAAGGAGCCTGTGCCCTGCCCGGCTGGAGTAGGTGATGTGGGAATACAAAGTCTTCTTTTGGCAGGAGACTGATTCAGGACCCTCCCAAGGATATCAGGTTTCTCATATTCAACGTTTTGGTGTGGACTTGTATAAAGAATTCACTCGAATTTGCTAAGGTCTTTGAAAAATTTCCATACAAAATGAACAGTTTGAAACTCTCTAAACTCTCTTCCATTTCATGTGACTTAGGTCTGTTTGTCATTTAACCCACAAAGCACATTGGTGGCTACCGGAAGTATGGACACCACGGCCAAGCTGTGGGACATTCAGAGCGGAGAGGAGGTGTTCACCCTCACGGTACGTCCGCAGTGTCAGCAAGCCTGTCACCTGCAGTGGAAGAATGCTATAATGGGTTTGCTGACTCTACCCAAAGACTGAGGTGGAGGTGCTGGGGAAGGCAGAGGCGTTTTACTTTGTTGAACTCTTTATGTTGTGAAGAGGTCAACTCTAGCTTAGGTCCCATTATCATTGTTTGGAGAAGGCCCAGTAGGAGAACCAAGCAGAAGATTCTTTCCAGGGATGACTGTTCTCCCTCTCCCTCTCTCCTGATAATCTTAAAACCTGCCTGGGTTAGGGTGTCAGAATGACGCAGGGGCAAGGGATCAGAGGTCAAAGGCCAGAGGTCACGGCTCAGAGGGTAACCTCTTGTCGTTGCTCTTCTCGGTCACCACTGCCTGTCTGGGCACCTTCCAGTCACCGGCCACTTCCACTTTACCTCCCCCCTCCCGAGCCAGGCAGCCCACAGAATAGACTGACTCTGTTCTATAATCAGCAGGAGGAGCTGGGTAAGAAAAGTCAGTTTTCTTGTTCTTTGAAAATTACAAGTAAATTTTAAAAAAAGAAAGATTATTTTTTTCCTAAAAAATAGAATGACCAGGAGATAACCCCCGTAATTTAAAAATAAGATTAAGGTTAGGGATTTGGCTCAGTGGTTCCGCCGCCTGCCTCCCAAGCACAAAGACCCAAGTTCGATCCCTGGCACCATAAATAAATAAGAATAAGAGTAAGAGGTCTTCTTTCTTCAGTCGGTTCGCCTAGCATTATGAACACAGACCTGTTCCTCCTGATCATGGTCGTCATGATTTCCTGGGGCACTGTTCCGTTAGTACCTCTTCTTCCTGGACAGTGCACAGGGGAACGCCTGGAATGCCTAGCGTTTCCACTGCTCCTGGAGAGGGGAGCCATTTCATCTTGTGTGCCTGGAATTCGATCGCGCAGCTACATTTCACTTTCATCATTTGGAGTCAACCAGAAAACCAGTTTGCAAATGAATGGTTCTAATTCTTTGTGTCATTTGAAAATGTAACTGTGTTGACTTACTAGAATAATTAGGGGAAGGAGCAGTATGTGTCACCTGCCTCCTCAGTGGGCTTCTCAGGAGCAATGCAAGGCCATAGGGAAAGATGGGCAAGGACCACTCGGCCACTTCCTCCTTCCCATCAAGCCATCTCAAGAATTTCCCCTTTCAAAGTTATTAAATTTATTTCTTACACTGTTTTCCTTTGCCCATCAGTCCATAGTGACACATTCTTTGCTAAAAAAAAAAATTGACATAAAATTTTGAAAGGATGAGAAAATTGGGATTTTGGATCCAGATGGTTCCATTGATTCTACAACACAGAATCAGTTGATTTGCTCGAGGTCGCTTGGGCTGGGAAGGGAGACAGGACCCAGGAAGTTGCTGGATGTGTATTTCTAAAATGTGTCTCCTTTTATTTTTTTTAAGTTTTATTGAATTAAAATTAATTTGCTTTACATTTTTAGTCATCTTACAGAATTGTGTAAGTAACCATAATCCGGTGTTACCATGCCATATTGTATATGAGTATAAATCATTCCTCCTGTAGGTATATATGACAGTATCTCCTCTTCTTCTAGGGACATTTGGCAGAAATCATTTCCTTGTCATTTGACACCACCGGAAACAGAATTATTACGGGGTCCTTTGATCACACAGTCATAGTGTGGGACACTTCCACTGCGAGGTAATTCTTCATTCTTAGGAATTTAAAAATTTGCAGCTGGTCCTGAAGAAGACACTGTTATTTGTTACTTTAATCTTGACAGTATTAACTGTGGTTTTGATATCATAGGAAAAGTATACACTGATAACATAAAGTAATTTATTCTTCAATCATACGTTTGATTTTCAAAATAAGTGTTCCCAGAATTTTGGGCCAGTGATACAGGACAGTAATAGAAAGGGAGAATATTAGCAATAGCCTGATTATATTGGTATGATTTATCGAGTGCACTAAAAAAATAAAATTTCAATGACTTGTTACAAGGGTAGGTATGAATAAATATGAATGAATAGGGTGAATACATAAATCTCATAGCTAATTCCCCAAATTTAATTTAGTCCAAGAACTTCAATTTCCTTCCTAGTGATTTTTGGTTGCAGTTGCTAAGAAGTTAGCTAAATTAGCATGTTTGTGTTGGAAACTCCACTCTTGCCTGCATTTCGATAGAGGTTCTTTATCAGAGGTATGAACCGGGATGGACTCAACCAGAACTGAAAAGGAAAAGCCTTCCACCTCAGTGTGTTGTTTCTGAACAACCAGGGTGTCAGAGCACTTCTGGAATTTGTTACCCTTTCCTCTGTGAAATGATGTTTTCTTAAATGGTGTATTTCTTACAAAATTGTTTTAATTGTGCCTATTGATGGAGTACAATGTGATGATTCAATAAATCTTTAAAGTGTGTAATGATCAAAGTAGGGTAATTAGTATTTCCATCTTCTCACACGTATTGTTTAGAAATTTCTGATTATCGTATAACAATTGTCCATATCCTGGAGTACAGGGTAACATTTCTTTTCTTTTTTTGGGGGGGTGCCGGGGATCGAACTCGGGTCCTTCTGCTTGCAAGGCAGGCAGGAGAACTACTGAGCCAAATCCCTGGCCCCAATACAGGGTAACATTTCAATGCAAGTGTGCAACGTATCCTGTCAAAACCGCAAACTGAATGGAACTGGATGACTTTATGCTGAGTGAAGTTGCTTAGGCCCAGTAAATGTCACCTTTGAGTCTTTAAACTTGAGGTGCAGTTTTGTTGAAATTAGGAGCTTCCTTTTGCTCTCTAGCAGAATTTTTGTTTCATTGTCAAAGATATTTGTAAAAATCAAAATTCACATTACTTCACAGTGAAGGGCTTGAGCCCTGTATTTCTGTGCATACCCTGGAGAGAGCTCTTTCAACACTTCTGTTCGTTTCTCGTCTGTAGGAAGGTGCACACCCTGATCGGTCACTGTGCTGAGATAAGCAGTGCTGTATTCAACTGGGATTGCTCTCTTATACTAACTGGCTCCATGGACAAGACCTGCATGGTGAGCTTGAGAAGCCTCTGTGGTTTCCATCGGGTCCATATTTACATCATCTCAGGCTTTCGTCATAACATAAACAAGTTTCAAAGGTGATAGGAAATTGAGATATTAACTTATATATAATGATTAGTAATATTTGATCTCAAGTTTTACATTTTCCAGTTTGAAGGAATTAGGAGGTGGTAAAACAATTTTGATTGCTTTAAGTCTTAATATCTTTTATTTTTTGTGGTACCAGGGATCAAACCCAGGACCTTGTGCTTGCAAGTCAGGTGTGATACCACTGAGCTAAATCCCCAGCCCCTTAATATCTTATTTAAAAAGAGCACTTTATGGATCACCCGGCGGTGTGCGCGTGAGCTCCCGGCCTGCGCGGGAGCTCCCGGCCTGCGCGACAACAGACCCAGGAAGGACCC
>NW_022900928.1:126723297-126743464 GCF_012274545.1 Fukomys damarensis
CATTCATAGGAAAATGGATACATATTGAAGATATACTCCTAAGTGAAATAAATAAGTCCCACATGTGTAAATACCAAATAGTTTCCCTGGTGTGAATATTCTGCAACAATGCATAAGATTCTAATAAGATTACTGACATTTAGAAATGGGAGGAAAGGAGCTAAAGGTGTAGGGAAGGTGTGATACGTAGGGGAAGAACAAAAAGGGAAAAGAAAAAAATGTGAGAGAATGAAAAGATGAAAATAAAGTGTTTGTAGATGGGGAGGGGAGGAGGGGGTGAAGGGAGGGCAGAGGTAAGGGGAAAAAAATGAGAATCAAGACTTGCCATGTAAAGGTACATGATCCCAACAATGAATGTAACTGTACTGTATCCCTAAATGTACCAATAAACTCAATAAAAAAAAATAAAATAAATAAAAAGAGCACTTTATGATTGTTTAATGTCATACTGTTCACTTATTAATCTTTGATTTAGCATGGCCCTCAAGGAGCCTCAGTTAAGTATCTGTCTGCCTCTGTTTCTGCACATTACAAAATGGTTACTAAGAATGTATGCTCTAATTAATATTTCATTGTCTGTGAAATATATCATGTACTGCTCATTTGCTGGCATTCTAGTTTGGTACATTACCATGTAATGTCCTAACGATAAAAAGGGCACCCTTCTTAAATCACTAAAGTATATATTTTGAGATTTTTTTTTCTTTTCCTAACACTGTGGTTAGACTAGTGGCCCTAATGTAGCAGACTAACTTCTGACTTTGGCTTTCTTTGACCAAAGTGTGCCTTGACAGGTAGTTGGATGTGGTCTCTGGTCATTAATCAAGGTAAAATTAACTGAACAAGTGAGAATTATACCCAAAATTTTGGCATAGTTATTTAACTAGCCATTAGCATGTTGTAAGACCGTTTGGACATCTTTACACTTAAAGCAGAAAATCAGTTTGTTTCTTTAACTGCAGCTGTGGGATGCTACAAATGGAAAATGTGTATCAACCTTAACAGGCCATGATGACGAAATACTTGACAGTTGCTTTGATTATACTGGAAGGCTTTTTGCAACTGCTTCAGCTGATGGTAGGTGACCTACTCATGTATTTAATTTATAGAGGAATTACTACCCTGCTTGTGTCTGTCCTGTGGATCATCACCCTGAGAAAAAGCAAGAAATGGTGGAAATTCTATGTACCTTTTCTCCACGATGACCGTACATGTCATTGCAGGGTGTCTGTTATACTCTTTGTTTTTTTCTGTGTTCTCACTCTTTATTTATTTTTTAAAATTTAATTTATTGGTACATTCTAGGTAAATAGTACAGTTACATTCATTACTGGGATCTTGTACCTTTACATGCCAGGTCTTGGTTCTCATTTTTTCCCCTTGTCCCCACCCTCCCTCAACCTCCTCCTCCCCTCCCCACCTTCAAACACTTTAATTCCATTTTTACATTTTCTCATATTTTTTTCCTTTTCCCTTATTCCCTTTTCCCTATCTTTCTCACTGTCCCTACACCTTTGGTCCTTTTCTTCCTATTTGCTATTTGTCCCGTTAGGATCTTGAGTACTATTTTAGTTTTACACACTAGAGAAACTATTTGGTATTTGCATATGCGTGACTTATTTATTTCACTTTGAAGTATATCCTCAATATATATCCATTTTCCTATGAATGAATCTTTCTCATTCTTTATGGCTGAGTAGTATTCCACTTTATAGAAAAACCACATCTTCTTTATCCAGTTTCCAATTGATGGGCAGATGGGCTGTTCTGCACTGCAAAAGAAACCATCAACAGAACTAAGAGACAACCTACAATGTGCGAAAAACTTTTTACCAGCTGCTCCCCAGGCAAAGGACTATTATCTAAAATATATAAAGAACTCAAAAAAACCAGCCCACCCAAATATAAAGACCCAGTTCTAAAATGGGCATCTGAAATGAATAGACATTTCTCAGACAAAGAAATAAAAGCAGCAAGTAAATATATGAAAAACTATACTCTTAATAATATGTCACACACTGTGTCGCGTCCTTACCTTATGACCACACGTACATATGCGCAGGTCTTTGTTTCTCCTGTAATAATCTGCAGCATCATTTTGTGCATTATGTCTGCCACATCTTTGTGATAAACATATGATGATATGCTTTGAATTGTCTTTTTGGCTACCTTTCCTAATTCTACACTATGTTTGGTCATCTTACTGATGACCATAAATATGGTGCCATATTAGGCAGGCCTCCATTCCAGGAAGAGCACATGTGGTACTGACACTGTATCTCTCATTTTCCCATTGGCCATGTGTGACAGTATATTGTGTGTCATTTCCCTGTTACCATGTATTATTGTACACTTCACTTGCACCTTATTCTTAAAAACCTTGCATGATGTTTTACTGTACCTGCCACACATGCAGTATCATACAGTCTGTATCACCTCCCTAACAACCACCTGTACTGACATACTCTGCATACATAACATCTTCTGCACTGGTGTACACTGCTTTGGGAGATTGGTACATACATAGATATCTCGATTATTTTCAATCCCTTTACCCCCCTCCATCTCCCCCCTCATTTCCTCCCCTGTTTCTAAGTCTGCCTTCTGATTTCCTACAATCTCTCCTTTGTTTTATAACCTTTTCTTTATGTTTTAAGTTTCTTATACAGGGAAAATGATACAATATTTAATTTTCTGAACCTGACTTATTTCACTTACTTTATGGTTTCATGTTCCATTCATTTTCCTACACATGATGTGATTTCGTTCTTTATGGCTGATGAGTGTTCCACAGTGTGGGAGAGCTTAATGTGAGATGGTAAGATACTATAAAATTTAGATCACTCTAAAAAGTGTATGTATAAAGGAGAAGAAAAGTTAGAAAAAGTAAAGAAAAGAGAAAAAAGATATAAGGGTGTGGAGCTGAGAGAAGAAGAGATGTAGGAGAAAATAATGAAGGCAGAGAAAGGAAGAGATTGTAGCTGGGAACGTAGAGAAGAGATAAGGAGCTTGTATCCAATCATTCAACTGACAATCTGTAAGAAATAGCGACTGATGTGGTCATATTGGCTGAACCACCTAGAACATGATATTCTCGCTCCAGCAGCTGTAGCCAGGACTCATATATCCAAAGCTCCAACAGTCAAAAAATAAAAGAAGAAAAAAAGGATGACACTTAACCTTCTCTGGTTAGGGGAACTTTTGAACAGGCTCGCCCATCCTGTTGTTCAGGGCACAGTGGTCAGGAGCCTCTGGTGTCCTCCACAGGCTGGTGGGTCACAGCACCCCTTCTTTGGCAGTGTCAGCCTTAGGCTCACGGGTCCATTTTCTGCCCCAGGCTCTGCTGTTAGCTTTACCCTCTCCACCTCTCGGACTCCAACACTCTGCTTACAGCTGTGCCCCTGCCCCACGGAGACTTCTTCCATCTAGGCGGGAGGCAGAATAGCATCCCTGTGTACCACTGGGCAGTTTTTCTTCACCTACTCTTCTTCTAGGTCACTGCTGTACTTCTGCTTGCTGAGTTCCTATCTGACCTATGAAGCCCATGGTTTTGAGCTTCTGCAGGGGCAGATTTGAAGTGCTTTCTCCACTTGCAGTGATCACATGACCCTGTTGTTCACCTTTCCTTGGGATCTCTTTCCAACCCTTGCATTCGGTATAGTTTGGGTTCTGAATTCAGTTGGCAGGAGAGAACTCTCACTGGCAGGACTCTGTGTCTTTTCCTCATCCCCGAATGGTACAGGTCACCACTGTTGCAAGCCCCTGTGTTTCTCATTGTCTCACAGATTCCAAAGTGCTGCTTCTGGATGCCCAGCCAGGACCATCCCTACCCTTCGCCACTGGGGCTTGGCAGGTCTCTCCCAGCTACTGCCTTCTGGGTGACTCCAGGTTGCCTTCCCACAGGGCCCTGTCCTATGAAGGCAAATATCTTCATCTCTGGGCCCCCTGTCCCAGCAGGAGAAGATCTGGCCTGGTGGGCACTGGGCAGTGACGACGAGACTGGGTGCCTCTGGGCAGCTGCTACCCTGGGTTTCATGTTTTCCAAGATGGCGCATTCACCAGACCTGGGCTGTGTGCTGTGCTGGGGTCCAGGAGCATACCTGCTTCTTATTCTGTACACCTCGTTACTGGATTGCATCTCTTGGCCTTCTCCTTCAAGTTGCCTACCCTTGGCTGGGTTCTGTCTCCATCCTGTAGCTGTGTGCTTGCTGCCATGGTGAGTCTCTCATGTGCCCTGGGGGGTCCTGCTACCTCTGGCTCACCAGGATGGAAACTGCTGTGGAAATGCTAGCTCCTTGTCAAGGTTTTGAGAATGATATGTGGTTCTGTAATATATATTATCTCCATAGTAAACACCTGTGGGTTTTACTGTTTGACTCAAGGCCTTGAGAGCACTCTATGAAGCTATATAACATTTCATCTTATTACTGTCATATATCACAGTGCAATATCATGTCTCTCTGGACCACATGTGTCCCTGTAGTCTGTCACGTCCTTGGTAACTATGTGAAATGCTACACATTTCCTCTTCCTGATAACCACGCTTAATGTTGAGTCCTAATATCTGCATCATGTCTCTTAGAACTCTGTACAGTGTGCTATAGTTCATCTCCCTGTGCACAATTCATCACATTACACTGTGTCTGTGTTGTCACCTTGAAAGTTACATTTGATGATACATTATTTATTTCTGCATTGTTCTGTTGACAACTGGTTTTCACGTTCCACAATGTCAGTCGGATTAGAAATGAGCGTGTGCTTTTTCAGTGCCTTTGCTAGCACCTCACAACCACGGGAGATGCAAGGTTATGCCTTCATTACCTCACTGTAATCATGTAGGGTTATACCTGTGCACCACCCTAAAAGCAGGATGCTACTCTGTACCTAACAATTTCTTTGGCAACCATGTGTGATTGTATACTGTATCTATGTTTTCTTAAGAGGAACAAATTTTCAGTGTGGTTCCATACATATAAATAAAGTCATACATGATGTTGTACCCTGAATAGTACTACTGATGACGATATATTATGCTGAGGTGTCTGTGGCATTAACTAGGTAGCAGATCTGGAATGACACTATGTCTGCAAAACCTGCTTATCGAGCACGCATGGTGCTATCCTATGACTGTACTGTCTCTTTGGTAACTGTATATGATATTTAAACTAAGGTTCTTCTCTTTAATAAAAACACATATCATGAATGTCTGTCTGTGTTCACTTCATCCCCTTGAAAACCACCTGCGAGGCTGTTCCATGTCTTGGTCATTCTTGATGACCTCATGGAGTGTTACACTATTTCGAATCACCTCCTAGTCACCACATGTGACATGTGCACGTTAGTGATGAGCGTGTTTGATGTTGTGTCATCTCTGGAAGGCAACAGAAGCCGCTACGCTGTTCATCATCTCTCTGCAGTGCACAACTGTACCTCGTCATTGTATTATCTGCCTGACGCCTCACTGTGTCTTTTTTACGTCCCTGACAACCGCACACCATGGCATACGATGTCTATGTTATTTGTTAACCTTGTACAATGCTCACTGTGTCTACCTGAACTTCCAGCTGCTGTAGCCAATCCTACACTGCACTGGAATTATCTCCTTGGTGATAGCGCATGGTGCTTTACTTTCTGTCTCATCCTGACTCTCAGGTGTGTGTGCGTCATCTTGTCAGGACTGTGTGCATTGCACCTAGGTCATCGCTCTGATATTCATAGGTGACATGACACTGTCTCTGCATCTTCTTTCCAGTAGGCACATTTGACCATAATATGGGTTTATTTTATCTCCCTCATGACTGCAAAAGACACCAAGCTATTGGCTTCCTCTCCCATGTATCATGTGTGATATCACCTGATGTCTGCATCATCTCTCCGGTGGCCACATTCCCACTCCGTCTTGTCGCTGTCTGTGAAAGCATAGCGTTCTGCAGTGTGACCGTGTCAACGTTCTGACGAGCAGGCACGAGTCTACACCACATCGAAGCTACCCTTCTGACAGGAATGCGTGAGGCTACATATGTTTGTCTGGTTCCCCCAAAGACCACAATTGGCTCTACATTATGTGTGCATAAATACCATTTAAGAAATCTGGACAAGTGAATGTTCTTTACACTTTTTTCCATTAACTTTATCGGTGTATTTTAGGAATACAATATGCTAATATTCATTATTGGGAATTTGTACCTTTACATAATGTATCTTGGTCCTCATTTTTCCCCATTCCCCTGTCCTCCCTTCAACTCCTCCCCCTCCCTATTTATAAAGACCTTGTTTCAATCTTTTCCTTTTCTCATATTTATTCCTTTCCCTTCCCCGCCCCTCCCATTTCCCCTCCCCCTTAGACCTTTTCTTCCTATTTCACATTATCCATTATATAATTGTGTCAATTATTTTGATCCTTATTTACACTTTCAGTTTCTCACACCAGAGAAACTATTCAGTATTTACATGTGTTTCCTATTTATTGCACTTACGAGTATTGCCTCAATGTGCATCCATTTCGCTATAAATGCCTCTAGTTTCTCATTCTTTACGGCTAAGTAGCACTCCATTTTATTTTTTAAAAAAACACATTTTCTTTATCCAATCTCCAGTTGATGGGCAATTAGACTGTTTCAAGATTTATCTATTACGCACTGTACCTCTATAAACATGGGTACACATATATTGCTGTGGTATGATTCTTTTAATTTTTTGGGAAAGATACCCAGCAGGGAAATAGCTGGATCATATGGGACCTGTAATTATAGTTCTTTGAGGTCTCTCCATACTGATTTTCACAGTGGTTGCACCAGTCTACTCTCCCACCAACAGGGGAACAGGGCTCCTTTTCCCACACAGCCCCATCAGCATTTGTTGTTGGTTGATTTCTTGATAGCAGCCATTCTTTCTGGGGTGAGGAGGAATCTCAGCGTTGTTTCCGTTTGCATTTCTCAAATGACCAGTGATATTGAACATTTTTTCATATGTATTTCTACTTTGTTTGAGAAAAGTCTGTTCATTTCAGATGCCCATTTTTGGATTGGTTCTTTAAGTTTGGGAGGTTGTATTTTTTTAAAGTTCTTTATATATTCTAGTAGATCTTTGGCTGAGGACCAGATGGTGAAATTTTTTTCCCACGTTGTGGGCTATCTCTTCACACTGTTGGTGGTTTCTCTTGCTGTGCAGAAGCTTTTTAATAAGAAGAGATCCCACTTGTTGATTTTGTGCTATTTTGCCTGTGACTGAGGTTTTGTTCATGAAATCTTTTCCTATGCCAATGTCTTCACAAGTTCTACCTAACCTCTCTTCCAGCTGCTTTAGTGTTTCTGCTTTAATATTTAGATTTTTAACCCAGTTTGATTTTAGTTTAGTACAAGGTGAGAGGCATAGGTTGAAACCCAGTTTTTCCAGCACCATTTATTAAAGAGGCTATCTTTCCTCCAGTGAGAGTGTTTGGCTCCTTCGTCAAAGATGAGGTGGCTGAGTGTGTCTGGAGTTGTTTCTGCATCTTCTAATCTGTTCCACTGACCCTTGGGGTCTGTTTCTTTGCCAGTACCATGCTCTTTTTTTTTTTATTGAGTTTATTGGTACATTTAGGGATACAGTACAGTTACATTCATTGTTGGGATCATGTACCTTTACATGGCAAGTCTTGATTCTCATTTTTTCCCCTTACCTCTGCCCTCCCTTCACCCCCTCCTCCCCTCCCCATCTACAAACACTTTATTTTCATCTTTTCATTCTCTCACATTTTTTTCTTTTCCCTTTTTGTTCTTCCCCTACGTATCACACCTTCCCTACACCTTTAGCTCCTTTCCTCCCATTTCTAAATGTCAGTAATCTTATTAGAATCTTATGCATTGTTGCAGAATATTCACACCAGGGAAACTATTTGGTATTTACACATGTGGGACTTATTTATTTCACTTAGGAGTATATCTTCAATATGTATCCATTTTCCTATGAATGAATCTATTCTCTCGCTCTTTATGGCTGAGTAATATTCCATTTTATAGAAAAACCACAACTTCTTTATCCAGTTTCCAACGGATGGGCAAATAGGTTGTTTCCAAGATTTAGCTATTACAAACTGTGCCGCTATAAACATGGGTGCACATACTTCTCTGTGATATGATTCTTTCAGTTCTCTTGGAAAGATACCCAACAGAGGGATGGCTGGGTCAAATGGAACCTCCAGTCCAAGCTCTTTGAGGTATCTCCATATTGATTTCCATAGTGGTTGCACTAGTCTGCACTCCCACCAACAATGGAGGAGGGTTCCTTTCTCCCCACAACCCCGCCAACATTTGTTATTGTGTGATTTCTTGATAGCAGCCATTCTTTGTGGGGTGAGGTGGAATCTCAGTGTTGTTTTCATCTGCATCTCTCGAATGACCAGTGATGTGGAACATTTTTTCATATATTTTCTTGCTGCTTTCACTTCTTTGTATGAGAAATGTCTGTTCATTTCGGATGCCCATTTTTGGATCGGGTCTTTATATTTGGGGGGACTGATTGTTTTGAGTTCTTTATATATCCTTGATAATAGTCCTTTGTCTGAGGTACAGCTGGTAAAAATTTTTTCCCACATTGTAGATTGTCTCTTAGTTCTGCTAATGGTTTCTTTTGAAGTACAGAAGCTTTTTAGTAAGATGAGATCCCAGTTGTTGATTCTTTCTGCTAGTTCCCGTGCTACTGAGGATTTGTTCATAAAGTCTTTTCCTATACCAATGTCTTCCAGAGTTCTGCCTAACTTACTTTCCAGCAAGTTTAATGTTTCTGTTTTAATATTTAGATCTTTAATCCATTTGGATTTTAATTTAGTGCATGGCGAAAGATAAGGGTCTAATTTTAATCTGTGACAGGTTGATATCCAGTTTTTCCAACACCATTTATTAAAGAGGCTATCTTTCCTCCACTGAGGATGGTGAGCTCCTTTGTCAAAGATGAGGTAGCTGAGTACATCTGCATTTGTTTTTGTGTCTTCCAGTCTGTTCCATTGATCCTCAGGCCTATTTCTTTGCCAGTACCATGCTGTTTTTATCACAGTGGCTTTGTAGTATAGTTTCAAATTGGGAATTGTTACACCTGGTGCCATGTGACTGTTGCCTATAATGGCTTTTGCTATTCTAGGTCTCTTGTGGTTCCAAATGAATTTTTGGATTCTTTTTTCTAGTTCTGTGAAATATAGTGTTGGAATTTCAATTGGCACTGCATTGAATGTATATAACAGTTTTGGTAGTATGGCCATTTTCACTATGTTGATTCTTCCTACCCAGGAGCTACCATGCTCTTTTTATCACAGTTGGGGATTGTAATGCTCCCTACCTTGGACAAGTGAAATGATTTTTCCTTGGATGTCTTATTGTTTAGATTTTTTTGATTTGCCCCTTGTGATGAACATGCTTTTAAGAAGTCATATATCGTTTGTGTTACACTGAGTTTTAAAATTTTACCAGTGATTTTAGTTATTCAATCTTTATTTCACCATTGTTTCCCCTTTTCAAAATTATATCTGCCTACTTGCTCTCTTACTGCGATTTTTCAATGGCTGTCTTTAGATACAAGTCCTATTTATAGTGTAAATGTTGACTCTCTGAGTCTGGGGAATTTTATTCTTTTAAAGTAGCCATTTTTTTCACCTTTTCAGAGATTTTGGCTTTTTTTTCCTTTTTGTTGAGTTTATTGGTACATTCTAGGTATACAGTACAGTTACATTCATTATGGGATCTTGTACCTTTACGTGACAGGTCTTGGTTCTCATTTTTTACCCTTGTCCCTGCCCTCCCTTTATCCCCTTCTTCCCTCCCGATTTACAAGCACTTTATTTCCAATTTTTCATTTTCTCATACTTTTTTCTTTTCCCTTATTCCCTTTTCCCTACTCTTCCCACTTTCCCTACACCTTTGGCCCTTTTCTTCTTATTTCACATTGTTAATTATCCCATTAGGATCTTGTGTACTATTATAGTTTTTCACACCAGAGAAACTATTCAGTATTTACACATGTGTGACTTATTTATTTCACTTAGGAGTATATCCTCAAAATGTATCCATTTTCCTATGAATGACTGTAATTTCTCATTCTTTATGCCTGAGTAGTATTCCATTTTATAGAAAAACCACAGATTTTAGCTTTTAAAAACCAGCCTTTATCTATAATTAATCCACACATTTCATTTTATTTATTTATTTATTTTTATTTTTTTGGTACCAGGGATCGAACTCAGGTCCTTGCGCTTACAAGGCAGGCCACTGAACTGCTGAGCTAAATCCCCGGCAACACGTTTCATTTTAAATACCATTCACATTGACAGAGAGGAGTTATTTCACAATATGCCCTGAAGTAGGTGCTTTGTGGCAGGGCTTGTTTGAGGAACGTGGTGGATGTGAGTGAACAAAGAAGATGAATCAATGTCCCTGTGGAGTTATGGTGTGGAAAGGGTGACAGAACTGAGCAGTTCCACATGCACATTTCATGCAGGACGTTGGAGTCTGTAGAACAGTGAAAGTTGGTCATCAGCATGTGGGGAGGATCCCTGTTGGAGATTAGGATTCTAGGAGATGGAGGAGGACCATATATACAAGTTCAGTTCTTCTAGGTCATGTCTTTTTTTTTTTTTTAATTTTCTATTTTTGTTTGTTGGCTTTTCAGCAGAGGGGACTGAACTAGGCCTTTGCACTGAGCTACATCCCAGACCTTTCTATTTTTTATTTTGAAAAAGGGTTTTGCTAAGTTGTTAAATTGCCAAGGCTGGGACCAAACTTTTGATCCTCCTGCTTCAGCCTTCCGGAATGCTAGGATTATGGGTGTGTGCCATCAAGTAGTGATTCTAATCTTTTCTTGTTCGATAAAACATTACTAAAGAATTTTCTCTCTCTAAAATTTGAAGTGTTTTATATCTCTTTTCATTCTGTACTTCCTAAGAAATCCAGATGTTTGAATCAATCTTTGGCCAATATTTTTACTTATTTTTTCTCTTAATTCCCTTCTTAAAGTTATATCCTTGCTTTGTTTCTGTATATTGGAATTAACCTCAAGTCTAATTTTTTTTGGTGCTCCTATTTCACATTTATCTTCATATGATTTATGTTTTTTGAAGTTTAAAAATATGCTTTTATTAAATTTATTTTCTTATTTTTATTTTATTTTTGGTATTGGGGATCGAACTCGGGTCCTTGTGCTTGTGAGGCAGGCGGCAGAACCCCTGAGCTAACCCCCCGGCCCTGCTTTTATAAAATTTAAAGTAAAGTTCTATGAAGCATTTGCTAGCATATTCTTCAAACATTTTTGGCCCCATTCCTTTAAGGATTTTGAAACATCCAATTAAGTGGAAAGCTTTTTGTTTTTAATCACACATATTCTGAAATGGCAGGGTTTTGTTTTTACTCATTCTTTTCTCTACTTCCTTCTGCAGTCGACACTTTCAGAAAGGTAAGGAAAATCATTTGTTGAGAAATTTTACTTTTAATGTCCTGCCACAACTTGTGATAAGAAAGTATCTGGTCAAATCCATTGTAACTTTTGTCAGGACAACAGTTTCACTATTGATTTTTCTTCCTATGCGTATTTATCTCCTTCATTCTTAATTCGAAGGAAATCTACATATTATTTTTTCATTCAGCTATCAAATTTGTCAGCCAATCATCCCATCCATCCACCAATCCATCCACCCATCCGTTCACCCGTTTTTCCATCCATCCTACATTTTTTATTGTTTCTCCATGGTGTGGGCCTCCCTGGGCAGAAACTCCTCTTTGCATCGCATGTGGGTCTCACTGCTCAGCTCATCAGCTACCTCTTGGAACTTTGTCTGGTCTCTTTTTTCCCTCTAAAATCCTTTTTCTTTCTGGTTCTTGTTCCACACCTCCTCTTACCTTGGAATCTATTTCCTCTTTGCAATAAGGTCAGGGACAGTGAGGAGCTGCCTTCCACACTCTTGTGCAGTGGGATCAGCTTGCATTTAGAGGGCTAAGCCCTTGCTCTCACTCCAGGGAAGAAGAATTCAGAACAGAGCTCTTGTGTCACAGGACAGGCATTGGGGCCTCAGTCTTTGGGCCAAAGTACTGCATTGCAGATGAACTGATATATATCCCCACCCCTCTCAAAAAGGAACGGCGAGAGTTTACCATACAGCCACAAGAAAGTTCATCACCAAACTGGAAGGTCATGAAGGAGAAATTTCAAAGGTGAGTTGCTCTTTCACTTGGGAAACCTCATTGACTTTGAAAAAATAAACAGCGTACTCTGCATAAGTAGTTTTATTTGTACAAAAGTCTGCTCAACTTTACTATTTTATTCTAGAAAGCCTTTTAATATATCCTTCTCCAAAATGTAGCATAATAAGTGATTTGTAAAATATTTTGAAAGTGTAAAACAGCATTGAGCAAAAGACTTAACTGAAAATAATACATAATACAGCAATGTATGGAGCTTCTGAGGTGCCAGGAAGTTCTGTTATAGTAAACACTCAAGTTTATTGTGCCAAAAGCATCCTGTATAGCGAGTATCAAGTATTTTGTAAATGAGATGCAATTGAGAAAGTATTTCCTGGAAATACTCAGCACTTAAAGTTTATAATTATCCACTTTGAAATAAAAAAGTTGCATCTTAGGATTTTGTGTAAACTTTTCCCGAAAGCTTATTCACAGAGCAGAGCCGCCCAGTCAGTGTTCTGGGGTTTATATTTGTACCACCGGAACATGGTAGCTGTGATCTAGGGGGTCTTTCACTTCCCGACTCAGAGAAATTCTTGGTCTCGTGTCTGAGCTCATCTTTGCTCCTTCTTGATGGTTTCCAGCCTCTGGAGGCTCCATTTAGAACCTGGATCCGCCCCATGTGAGACTCTTAGCTCTCTCACCTCTGCCCCTGCAGCTGGTGGCCTTGCCCTTTGGCTGGGCAGAGCTGTGATAAAGCCTAAGACCTTCCAATAGCGGAGAAGCACAGAGGTGGCAGGAGGGCCTGGGAAGGTGGGTCATGGATGTCAGGGAGTCCAGGTCATGTTCCCAAGTAACCGGCTAGATAGCTAGCAACATGTCTGGCAATTCCTCTTAACTAGTATGCATCTGTACTCCAGAATGTGTGAATACAAGGAGATTCTTTGTTTTAAATTTTATGCTTGTTAAGTGACTATGTCACTTACAGAATTTCCATGTGACAGTGGCATTTCTATGGGGGCCGGAGCTATTCATTCATTCATTCATTCACTCACTCACTCAGAAAATGCTTTTGAGAGCTTCCATTGGCATTGGGCATTGGACAGGTAGGAGGACACAGTGATGAGTTATGGACACAGCTCAGATCTTTGGGCAGAGGACAGGGCCAAAGTCATTGTCTCCTGATGATCAAGAGGGAGCGAGGTGTGACTTCAGTCCCAGTCAGTTTTCTTGTCACTGGGACGAGGTACCAGGCACCAGCAATATAAAGGAGGAGAAGTTTATTTTGGCTCGGTTACAGTCCATGGTTCCTGGCTCCATGGCAGAAATGGCATTAGCAGAGGGATAAGTCATGGAGGCTGTGAGGCAGAGTGAGAGACAGGAGGAGGCAGGAGCAGAAACAGACCCTTCCAGGCCACACCCCCAGGGATGCACCTCTTCCCACTCAGTCCCACCTTCTAAAAGCACCTTCAGCTGTAGAATTCATCCAGTGGATGATCCCACTAATGAGTACAGCATCCCCGTGACCCAGTCACCTTCAAAAAGTCCCACTTCTGAACACATGAGACATCTGGGGGATGTACTACATCTAAAGCCGTAACTCCTGAAGGAATGGTGGACCACTTGGTGTCAGGCTGCAGTTCAGATACAAGTTAACAGTGCCTGGCACTTTGGAGGCATTCAGGCAGTAGTAATAGAAAGTCCCTTCATTCAATGGCACAGTGATAATGGGAATCTACGCTTTTAATTGCCGAAAGTCACGTTGCGGAGATGGCCTGGGGCTTTGCGTATGACACTCTCTGCCTTGGACCTTCATCCACAGCCAGGTTCTCTTTGTCTGAACAAAGGAGGAAGTCATCCTGAGTCTTTGGAAAGAAGCTGGGTGGGAAATACTCAAATTATAACAATGCTTTTGTCTTTATCCTTAGAAATGGGAAGGGGTAGTTGATTAAACTTTTCCATCTAGATTTTAATTTTCATGTCCATATAACATTTTTCTCATTATGAAGAAATTGTTCTGTGTAAAAGTAAACAAGTACTTTGCTGGAGAGATGACAGGTGATTAGTTATGTCCTATTTCTGTTGATGAAAATTTATCAGGAACTATTACATAAACATGCGATCATTTTTCTTTCTTTCTTTTTAGATTTCTTTCAATCCCCAAGGGAACCGCCTTCTGACTGGCAGCTCTGACAAAACAGCTCGAATCTGGGATGCTAACTCTGGCCAGTGTCTCCAGGTTCTAGAGGGGCACAGGGATGAGATCTTTTCATGTGCTTTCAACTATAAAGGCAACATAGTCATTACAGGTAGGGAGGGAGGTATTCACCATAGGCTTGGCTTTCCTTTTAAATTGACTGTTCCTAAGCTGCATGCTAAAAGGAAGTCACTCCCACCACTACCCCTTTTCCAGGGTCCCTGTCTCATTTTGGCATGTCATTCTGTCCCCATTATTTAAGATTAATTGTATCAGGACCCACAGGGATGAGTGCTGCCCCTCTCTGTAAGACCTCATGAATTTTGAATGTGAGTCGCTCTAGATAAGGCAGCAATTTGAGAGCCTGCCTTGTGGGTTAGTATATTTCTCCAGTCTTCCATGGATCAAAAGGTTAATATTCAATTGATGTCCATGACCAGGAGTAACCAAAACAAGTCAGGACCAGTGTTCTCCACAGTTGGTTTCATAGCCCATTGGAGGTTTACTCTGAGCTAAGTTGCTTTCTCTGTAGATATTTCTTGCTAATGTGCTAATATTTGGGCAAAAGAGAGCATATTGAGCATTTTTTCCTACCATTAGGAACTTCTTGTGAATTATTCATAGCAACAACATTTTATAGGAGTGGATTTAGAGCAGATTAATTTGTGTTGTGTAAAGGAGACACTAAAAGAAAGTCATGTCATCACATTAGTTTGGTGTCTCTGGCAGAGGGCTTGGCAAGGAGCAGGGCTATAGATAGTGTTGGGTAGAGATGCCCTAGGCAGGCTCAGAAAGCCAAATCTGCTAACTTCTCACTGATTTTTATTGTGTTGAGTCAATTTAAAAGTTGTCAAAATCATCTAAGAAGTTTGATGTCCCAGAATCAAGTGTGGTGTCATACTTTAGCTGATTAAATGTCTTCCTAGTTATACAACTTCAAGGATGATGAGAATTAGCCCCCTTAGGGCCCTACTTAATTATAGGCAAGCTCTAGAATTGTAGGCTATGTGTTTGGGCTTATGATTTTCTGGTGTTAACTAAAATTTAAGTATTTTAGAAACACTAGTCACTCATAGGCATATTTTATTGTCAACACAATACCACCTCCTTTCCCATGATGGCAGTGTTGTGGGAGGCAGCAGGAAGAGGAAGGCAGGTCGGTTTCCATCATCTCTGTGTTTCCTGTGAGGCTGGCTCTAACCTCAGCCAGTAACACAGCAGACCTTGGAGAGTTTAGGAAAGAATAGTAGTTGCTTGTGTCTTGTTTAAATGCTGGCACTAAATCCTTAAATTCTTTTAAGGTACTATTGATTTTTTAGTGTGTTCCAGAGTATTACGTGCTAAATTATACTGGGCAGTAGAGCTTCTTCAAACGGGGGTGACACTTCTGTCCTGTGGCCTGCAAAGCAGTCACTTTATCTGAATTTATCTGCCCTATTTTCTGGTATCCCCTGGTGTAATGAACTACATGCATTTTTTTTAGGGGCCACCTGAAGTTGGTTTCACGAATTGGCAGAAAAGCAGCCAGCATGGTCTTCATGTTTTCTAATATGTGAGGTGTGTTTGAAATGTGGGCTGTAGAGTTTGTACAGGATTTCCAAATTCTCATGGCCCTCTTTTTTGACCCTGAAAAAGTTGACTTGTGAAAAGTGAGTGCAAAGTAGACAAAATTAAAACACAAACAAAAAATTGTGAATTTTTTTTTTAAATCAGGTAGCAAGGATAATACCTGTAGGATATGGTGCTGAGCAGAAGTCGGCCGGTGAACAAACTCGCCAGCAATTGTGACCAAGACCTTGAGCTTCCCACACGACAAGCAAGCTATGTTCACATTTCATAAGCCTTTTTATACAAGCACTGTGTTCCTGACTTCACATATTTGACCAATAAAACTGATGATCTTGATATTATTTCATGAGGATGATTTCATAATATTTAGTGAATGCCACTAGTTATTCCTGTTGTGTTTTATTTTAATAGCATCATAATGCTGATAAGTAAAAACAGAGAGACTTACCAATATGTCTCCTAGATTCTCCTTTCAAGGCTATTATGATAATTTCTGTTGAATAAAGCTTTCTTCTGAGAAAATTCCTTATGAATTAGGTGTTTTCTATATGTTTGGGGGTGATATAAAGAAAGTAAAATGGTACTTTTTAATATATTCTAGATTGATGGAGAGCTAAAAAAGTGTAAGGAGATCTAAACCAAAGTTAAACAGAACAGACATACCAACTACTGAATTGGAATATGGCTGAATATTAAAAAGCATTTTTTCTGTTTTTAAATTATTTTTTAATTGATTTTATTGGTACATTTTAGGTATACAGTATAGTTACATTCATAGTTAGGATCTTGTACCTTTACATGACAGGTCTTGGTTCTCATTTTTTCCCCTTGTCCCTGCCCTCCCTTCACACTAAAAAGCATTTTTAAAAGGTTGTAAAACTGCTCAAATACATATTAAAAATTAGTTTTAAAAGTTAAAAGCACAAACTAAAATTAATGACATCTAAATTTAGAACAAGAAACCACATGGGAATCTTACAGAATCAATCTTTTTAAAGAAGCTTTATTGATATACAGTTGATAAAAAATCACACCTACTATTGTATATACTTTGGTGAATGTGGGCACATGTAAATGCCTGTGATACCACTATCATGAGCAGAGTACTAAACGTATCTCTTACTTCCAACAGTGTTATTTCTTTTTTTTTTTGGTGATCAGAATACTTAACATATAAGATCTAGCCTCTGAATGTATTGAAAGTATAGAATATTGTATTGCTAACTATAGGAACTATGTTCAGTATATCTCTATTACTCATTTTCTTTAGTACAAGTAGTAACATATAATCTCATTATCTGTCAGGAGAAATTGAAACTATTTTCCAGTCAATTATCTTAGCTCCCTCTTGCCCTTTCATATTATTTCTTTCTTAAATAGAGAAAACTCCAAACTTTACAAATTGCATCGTCTGTAAGATTTTTGCATAAATCATTTCACTTAATAAGTAGGAAGTGTAACAAATTTAGCGATGATAAGAAATATTTAGAAGTTTGTGTAACCTTGAGTCTTTACCCTCTCCCCTACCATCTCCTTTATTTCCCTGAGGAGCGCCTGAGTTCTTGTAAGAACTTTACAGGATATCAACTTATAATTTTGAGGGAACATGATAAAGTTGTAGAGTGGGGTCCCTAAATTATACATCAGTCAAAACCACCTGTTTCCCTCTAGTGCTGAATTTCTTCCTATGTTTGGAGTGTCAGAAGTTTTAAAATGAGTTTGTGGCTAATTTGTGGACCTGCAAGAGATGGGAATTCTAGAAAAGTTAACTTCAAGCTGTGAGTACAATGAGGGCGAAGATGCGATTTGGTTTGCCTTTGGGGAAGTGGTGGGTGTGGTGCATTGCTTTGAACAAAATTGCCTTTGCGAATCCTTTCTTGGGGTATTAATCAAGTAATTGGCAGAACAGTCAGTTGTCTGTGGATTTTACTGAATGATGAAGAGAACATTGCTGCCTCTGACAACCAGTGGACCATATGGCTAGCACACTTTCTGTTTGCTCTCTTATCTCAGCAGGTGGCAGTGTTTATCTTTTGGCAGATAAGTTCTTGTTTTTCTTACAGCTACAAAAGAAGAGTATAAAGAGTAAAGGTTTCATTCTATGTCCCCTGTGGATCAGGGTTGTGTGGGGACACAGAACAGTGCTCAGAGTGTGGTGTAGTCTAAAGCTTGGGATCCTTGTGGGAGATCTGGGGCAAATGAGTTGTTGCGTTAATTCCATGGCACCACACAGACGTTTTCTCATTGACCCATGAGAACCCAGCCCAGGAAGGTGAATAAGAGATGGTTCCTTTTCTCTGTATAGGTACCTCTGTTGGGAACCAGTTTATGATAATTTGTTTTCTAATGATGCAGTCCATCAAGGAATCCAGTACTCATATGTCTTTAAATACTAATATTTGATCAGAGTAAATATAAATGGTTTTAACATTTTATTAAAGTTTATCATGACTTCAGTGGGTTGAGAGCCTAGATACTGTGAGTACTTTGAATTTTGTTATTTTCATGTAACTAAACCTAAAGGGTTAAACTGGTTTGATTGTCAAAGATAAAATAAATCTGGGGCCTAATTAAAGAGAAGACTTCCTCATAAGCCAGAGATGCCACCTGCTGTCACCTGCAGCAGGAGATCAGAGGTTAAAGAAGAGTCAGTTTTATAGAACAAAAACAGGACATACTGGATGGACTGTCACTGACAAGCGTTCTACTAAGAGCTTTGGTGTGGGGAGAACTTCCTGCTGGTCTTCAGGTAATGTGGTCATCAGCTGACCGGAGGAGACAAGACTTTGGGGGTTTCAAAGGAAGATTTCTCAATGGAAGGGGTGTGTGTGTGTGTGTGTGTGTGTGTGTGTGTCCAGTTCTTAGACGAAGAGGTCAATAGCTGCCTTTTATTCTCATCAGACTTTCATAATGGCCCTTGTCTGAGAGGAGGGACAGTTGCCATGACTAGTTACTCATGAGTGGTAATAGTCTGCTGATTGAAATTATGGACTCTGGAATCAGAATGCCTGTATTATTATCCTGCCCCACCACTTTTTGGCTCTGGGACCTCGAGAATTCAAACACTTCCTGAGACTGTTATGCTTTTATAAACCGGGACTAATAACAGTATGGAGGGAATCTGCATGGATTATATGAGCTATTAGATACACAAAGAGCCTGATACAATAGTAAGCACTCATTTAGTGGGAGCTAAGATTTATGGACACAGTTTACGTGACTTGGATTTAATAGATTTAAGATCTAGGAAAGAATCTGTACATTTCAGGCACATTGTCTCATGAATATATTATGTCTTAGAGCATCCCTGCCAATAAGTGCTCCAATTCACTTGGAAAGAAAAGGGAGGTTAAAGACACATAGTGTTTTGCACAAGCATCTCTCATGAATTCTTATGGGAGTGTGAATAAGATTTGGGATCATCCTAACAAATGTGTTGTTCATAACTCTTAATCAGGTTTTCTGCACCTTTTTTCCCCCCCAGAGCTCTGAATTTCAGAGCAAGTTACAAAGCCTTTTCCAGCCTGATCTGTAATGGAAGCCATGGTTGGTGAGGAGGAAGATGTAATTATCACCAGTCAAATTGAATTTCAAAATTCTCCTTGAAACTTTTCCCCTCAAGGTAATAAAATTTTATTTAAAAGCTACAATTTATGAAATACTTTAAAATCTCTTGAAAAGGCAGAAACATTCTCCAGGGTGTTCTGATTTATTTATTCAAATTTCAGTGATTCATGCCTACTGGAGGGGTGCCCTAAAAAAGCCCTAAAATTCGGATTGTACTTGCTCACAGCACCGTTTGAAGAAGCCAGTGCCTTCCTCCTGCATTCCTGCAGGCACTTCAGACATAAAATCTTTCAGCAGTTGGTGTTTTGTTTTATGCCAGATGTTTTGATATTTGTCCACCCTCCAGAAAGGAACAGCTTCGGGTATGGCTCCTGGCTTAGTATTTCTTACCTCTAAGCTTTGCTATTTGTAGGTATTTCGAGGATGTACCCTCTCATCTGTAATGATGGAAATAGCGATTCCAGGGGGAAATGCCTGAATTTCTGCTTAATTCATATATGGTTTCCCCCTTCTTTGCCGAGGGAATGTATATTCTTGGACTGAAGAAATATCCCAGACATTTTTCCCCAGGCAAGAATAGACATGTCCTTTAGATGTGCTTCAGGAAAGAGGACAACCCCAATTCTTTTCCAGGCCAAAGACTTTTCTTTTCTTTCTTTCTCTGGTTTTTTTTTTTTTTTTTTTTTTTTTTTTT